>NC_031779.1:18723273-18785773 GCF_001522545.3 Parus major
GGATGGAGGCTGCAGGAGGAGCACAGGGGTTTGGGATGGATGGAGGCTGCAGGAGGAGCACAGGGGTTTGGGATGGAGGCTGCAGTTGGTCACAAGCCACTGTCCTACTTTTTGGTATGGGTGGCCTGATTTGTACAATGGTGCCAGTTCACATCGGGCTGTTTACAGAGCGCAGGCAGGATGTGCGCCGGGCTGTCGCACTGCATTATCTGCTCCTGGTATATTTTTAGGCTCTTGCTTCCATGACAAAATATTCAGTGACAGTATATTTGCCCACAAGCCTTTGAAGGTCTGTTTTTGCCTCATGGAAGAGCTCCCTTTGTTTGGGATTGAGCCAGCCTTTAAGCAGCAGCGCTGTGTGTTTTACATGTCATCTCCATAACGTTTCTAGAAACAAACTTTGGGTTGCTTTCAGTAAAGAAAGGTTGAGTTTGTGGCAGGCTGGCTGCTGATCAATCCTCAGTGCCAAACAAGTTGTGGGGAATGTTGTGAAAGCAGTGGGGAGGGTGTGTGGTGCTGGTAATTACAATAAACAGAGCAGCCTGTACAGGAGCTGCTCTCCTCCTGCCTCACAGGGGAAGACCTGCCCGGAGATCCTCAGGTCAGGCAGCAGAACAGGAGTGCAGATTGTTGTTGTGAGTGCTGGAGCTGAAATGTGAGAAAGTCGTGCTCTGAGGAGCAGGACAGAGACTTCTGGTGTGAAGTCCTGAGCCAGAACTGTGGAACTTTCCACCAGCACTGAGAGCTAATTCCCCAAGCTCAGCATATTCAAAGCCTGAATTCAAAACTCATCTTTTCCATGAGTATTTTTTTTTATTTTTTTTTTTTGCTCACAAGCTCACAATGGATAAAAATAAAATCTTAAGAACTAATCCAGTTAAGCTTTTTCTTGCTGGCTGAGAAGAGAGGGAGACAGGAGGAACAATGAGCACTTTGTTTCTCTTTTGCAATATCTGGTCATTGGTCAGATACAACAGCAGTAAAGGGGTCACATAACCACAGATCATTTGGAGTTAGATGTGCTGCATTAAAGGTCTGGGTGGGACATTTTGGAGGGGATAGAACCAGCACAAAGCCATGTGGGCATAGTGGCTTAAAAGACTGAAGAAGACAAATCCTCTTTTTTCAAGCTCATCTATAAATCAATTACCATGTGTTCCTTATTAATAATTTAGCTGCCAAGAACATGCTTATTGCTTTAAAAGAGGGGGAAAAATACAGACTGTCCCTGTACTGAGGAGCTGGCAGGCTCAAAGATGCAAGGCAGTACTCCTGGGAATATCCAGGGAAAACTGTAACCATGGGTTGTATTAATTACTTCAATAATTTTGCACTATCTGCTCCCTGCAAACCTTTTTGTTTGCTTGCATGGTGTTGATCCTGCTTGGTGCTCTCAGTTTAATCAGCCTTCCCAAGGAAACGAGATGGTGAAGGATCATCCTTCCATCTCTTTAGGGCTGGAAAGAATTTCTACACCACTGTAATGCTGAAAGCTGCCAAAAGCAGGGAGAGGGGCCTGGGTGGGAGGGAAGGAGAAGCCAGAGGGAAGATGTGGGGGATGTCCAGTCTGGACATGGAGTTTGGGAGAAGCTGCTGTTGGTATGAGCTCTCAAGTGTGTTATAAAAGAGGGCTGGACTGCCTTGAGGACAGGGTTTTCAACTTAATACCTCTGAGAAGGTGTGGGACAGTGTGAGAGAGGAGGGTGATTGATGGGTCAGAGTGATAATTTTAGCAGCTGTGTTTTCTGATGGGTTGGAGGAACAAGGTATTTATCTGATGTGCCAGAGAGGAGGAAGAGATTAGTTGGGATGACATAAGGACAGGCAAGTTGTTTTGATTGCTAAAAGGAAAAAGAAGGTGTAGGTCTTCACTTTCTTCAGAGGTTTGGATTTTTTTTCTTTCTTTCTTTAGCTTTTGCATAAGAAAATGTATGAGAAAATGGCTGGGAGGGCTACTAGGTGTGGTCTGGAGCAGCAAGTCTGTGCCAGGATGGGGCTGAGCCTGGGGTTTCTGGCTGCAGGTGCAGGCAGTGGCTTTGCCATTCCCCCAGCAGTGCTGGGGCAGCACAGAGACACACGACAGGTGAGATGCAGAATCAGAGAATAACAAAAAGGTTTGGGTTGGAAGGGCCCTAAATCCCACCCCATTCCACCCTTGCCATGGCAGGGACACCTTCCACTGACCCAGGCTGCTCCAAGCTCCATCCAGCCTGGCCTGGGATACTTCCAGGGATCCAGCCCCAGCTTCTCTGGACACCCTGTGCCAGCTTCCCACCTTCACAGGCAGGAATTCCTTCCTTGTGTTGAATCCAAACCTCCCCTCTGCCAGTTTAACCCGTTAAGTTGTGGCACAGAACTTGAGCTGATGGGTTTAGGGATGTTGGGAGGCAGAGCATGGAGCTGCCAGTGCTCTCCTCTAGGGGAGATGCCCTGGCACAGCTCTCAGCGTGGATTTGAGTGCTGGTTTGGGATCACACTGGACGCAGGAGTGACTGCAGCAAGTTCAACTGGGAGAAGGATGTCTGCAGACTTGGAGGTTTGGGAATGGGATAAGGAAAGTGGAGAGGGGTTGGACTTGCTGGTGTTTAGTGTCTAATTGAGAGGGGGAGTTAGATCCTGTTACAAACAGAGCAGACGGTGCAGACTCTTAAGTAAATAGGCTGAGTGCTGTGAGGGGGAGGGTGGTTGGTCATTGCCTCTGTGTATTTTAGAGAATCACATTTGTTTCACGGAGTTGTTTTTTTGAGGATGGAGTGGGCGTGTGGACCAAAGGCTTAGTCACAAGGGGAGGGGAAAGAAAACTGTCTTAACTTGTGAAGTCAAATATTTGTGACTTATCCCATTGTTTCCCTATCTTTGTGTAGTTTCTGTCCTTGTTCACATGCTGCGGGAGTGAGCAGCGCTGCTCGATCTGTGTTTGCCCATTTCTGCTTTTTGTAGCATCCAGGAGTTCCCACAGGGTTCCTGCTCTTTTGCACCCTTGGTCTGTGCTGTGTCCCTCACTCTCCTGCCCTGGACAGCCCAGGCAGTATTTAGGGAAGGTGTAGGTAGTGAAACATCTCCAATCAACAGAATTCTCCTGGAGGGTACTTAAACCCATGTGGATGATTCAATGGAAAGCCCTCTGTTCTCTGAGTCACTGCTGACCCAGGCACCCAGCAAGTGCATTTTGCTGCTCCAGAGGAGACAGAAAAAGGCCATAATTGAGCGTTACCCCTCTGTGCCTCATCGTGTTGGTTTAGAGGAGCTGGGTGGTGTTCCTGGGTCTCCTGTCTGAGTTTCATCTGCACAGTGATTGTGGCTGGCTCAGAAGTTCCCCCAGAGCTCAGATTTGGAGCTAGCCGTGGTGGTCTCATGGTGACATCAAAGTGCTGGCGTGTTGGTGTTGGCTGTCACGCAGAGTTTTGGTGTCCCTCTCATCCTGGCTGCACCACAGAGAGAGACAGATCTATTTGTGCACTTGTAGAATGCTGAAAACACTGAAGGATTAGAAAGAACTGGCAATTGTTTTGTCTGCTCTGGATTCCCATTCTGGGCACTGCAGAGGGTGTTGGGCTGCTGCTTCAGGACAGGAGGAAAGATCTCTCCTGTGGCTTCAAAAAACTTCCAGGCTTTATGTGGCATTATTGCCCAGGAAAATGTGAGGCCCGTGTGGGAGCAGAGAGGAGGAGAGCATTCCCAAACAGCATTCCCTGCCCTTTTGGAGAGTGCCAGAACCACACGCACAGCCCAGCCCACCTCCTGTGTGCCTGGCACCGGCCAGGAGGGGCCAGAAAGGAAGGAATTAGGAAGAAAAACATCCCTTGTTTCTGGAATTCTGCTGGCTGTTTTCCATCATTTCCCTGGCTGTGTCACTGTCCCTCTGGAGCAGCTGCCAGAGACACCAGGTGCTTTTGTCCCCCCGTGTCACCTTGGCCTTCCAGGGGTTGATAGAGGATGATGTGAGGTTGGCGTGAAAATCAAAAGCAGCTTTAAAATGTGCTCTGGCTTTTTCAAGTACAAACTAATATTTACCTGTGAGTCTGCTTCCCTCCTCATTCCCTCTCCTTGGCAAGCTCGAGATCTGGTTTAAGTTCAATGTTTAAGCATTTATCCAGTGAGGTTCCCAGGACGTGAATATCAAATATTCTTTTGAGTTTGGAGGGAGGGAAGGGGGAGCTGACAACAGGAAAGGTACCTGAAATGGCTCTCTGTTCCTTAAATGTGAGCTTGGATGCAGTTGATATTTTCAGCTGTTCGTAATGGACACCTCATGGAAAACTTTTGAAAAACATCTCATTTGGGAACAGTTCTGTGTCCTGTGGTGGTTGAAAGGTGACCTGTTTTCACGCTGGGGTTTTTTCTGGACTGTTCTTTAATCACTTCTTGCGTCAAGCTTTTATTACTGCTGACATTTACATGAAAATAAGGTATTTGTTTATGTTGAATTTCAGCCACTTGCTTTTTCCTGCTGCATTTTCTGTCACCCCAGCTGGATTTCCACGGAGCAGTAGCAATGATCAAACCCTCCCAGGAAGGCTCCTGTGCACGCTGGAGATCCTGTTTGGGTGATAAGAATGACTTGGCGTGATCCTGGTGCTTTGGAGAGCTCTTATTCATGGAGCTGCTCTCCCACACATCCTGCATTAGTCAGAGCTCAGCTTTGGAATTAGACATCCCTGCTCCAGGAGCACCAGGGCAGGGAAGAGTGAAGGAGAGAGGGAAGTGGTGCATCCAGACAGCAACACAGTGGAAAAATCACATTTTTGGCGAGCAGAGAATTCCTTGTGTCTTGCAGCATGGGGAAGACTCTTCCTCCTCCCTTGTCTCAAAGTTTTTAAGTTTTTAAAAACATAATCTGTAATTTAGGGAAGCAGAATTTGGCTTCTCTGAATAAGATAATTATCTTGGCTGGAGGGAGTGGCTAAGGGAGCGACTTCTGTCTGAAAACAACCCTTGCCCCTGCTCTGGAGAGTCACAGGAAAAAAGGAACCTTTCAGGTAGGCCCCATACACAGCTTCCTTTTTGGTGCTGAGAGTTTGAGGTGGGGGAAAAAAAATATTTCAGCTGAAGTTTTTTCCACTTCTCTGGTCCAAAGAACCCTTTTTTCTTATTGTACAGAACCTGCCCCAAATCAGAGTAATAACCCCAAAAGCAGCAGCACCTCCTGTCTGCCCTGAGCCTCCTCAGAGGTGTTGTAAAAGCTGATTATGAGATGGAGGAGTTTACAAAGTACTTCCTCCAAACACACCCGGGCTCTTGATTTCACTGGTAATTACAGACAGAAGGGACTGTAAAATATTAACTCGTGTGAGCTTTTAATGAGCCGTTCCATCTGAAATCTGCAGGCATCCCACTCTTGGAGCTGGATTTCTCCTACAACAGAGGAGCTCAGAGTTGTAAAATTAACAGAACCTTCTTCCAGTATCCTTTTTACCTCAGCACACACCTTGTGTTAACTCTTGGTGGAAACTCCTGGTGGAAACTCCGGGGTTTGTTTGGGTTGCTCTGTGTCATGGGGATTAGGGGGGAAAGCCTGTGGGAATCTGCTCTGGGATGAAGCACATGGGAAATGATTCACCCCCAGCTGATTCACTGCCATGCTGGAGCTGGGAAAGCTCATTTGGAAAAGAGAGGTGCATAAATCATTATTTGGGGGAAAAAGGGGAGAGGCTGATAAAGAACCCAGGAAGATTTTTTGTAAGCAAACTGGATTTTATTGAAAGGAGATCAGATCCAGGCACGTGTGGGATGGATCCCAAAGGACATCCCTGCAGAGGGGCTGGGGAGGAGGAAGTTTGTGGGACCAGGTCCCCTTGTTTGTGGTGTGCTGTTAATTGCTACTGGTTGTGCAAATAATTACATATCTGAGTGGCTGCTAACCCAGCTTGAAAAGCAATAGAACACAGAGCCGGTGGGATTAAGGGAAGACTTAAAAGGCCTCTGTAATTCCAGCAATGCATTGATCTCTGCCTTAAGTTGCTTTTGAAAATGGGAGATGGGAACTCTGGAAAATTTCACCCTGGATCTCATTATCCTTGCGGGGGAGGTCCAAACACAGATGGACAAACCTGGAAATAGCTGCTTTTCAAATTACAGGAAAAGCAGCAACATATTCACTATATAATAAAGAAAATAACAGCAACGAGCCTCGAGTAGCCTCAAACTATTCCAAACAAGATAATTGGAGGCTGGAGCACAATGTATTTTTAGCTATATCTGCTATAAAGTAAACATGTTCTTTGTCCAGGACCACCAGAAATGTTTCCATAAGAAATGTTGGCTTTGTCCCAACTTGATAGAATGCACAAACATTTGTCTGAGGAGCCAGTTCTGACTCTGGTATTTATATGAAGGTTCTGTTGAAGGCACTGGGAATTGTATATATTGTGAAGAGGAGGCCAAGGTCTTAAAACTGTCATTTTTCCCCACTCCCTCTGATAATCCCTTTTGTTAGCACACACATTTGGGGCAGCAGTTCTTGGTGGTGTGAGGCTTCTCTCCAAGCACTGTGCAGCACATGAGTTTCTTTTTCCTTTCTTTCCTGGGTTCTCTTGCTCTTTTTTATCTGGGTTATATCAACAGCTGATGCTGATTTGCAGAACTCTCTCGATTTCAGTGAAAATAGGAGCATTTTTTTCCCTACAGCATCAAGAAGATGCACATAGAAACTAGATATTAAATGTAAATCAGTGTAAGTACCACGGAGGCTGACAGAATAACTGAGTTTTACAGCAGGATTTTTTTGCCTTTTTCTACTTTTTGATTGCCATGTGCTGCAGTAATTCAGTTTTCTTTGAAATGCCTTTTGTTTTGGATGCACTCTGGGTTATGGAAGATTATCTGAATTTCCTTGGTATTTCCATCCATCCTTTTTCTCCTCATGAAAGTGCCCTGCCCATCCAAGCACAGGCCCCCACCAGGATGCCTGGAATCTCCTGGGACAGAGGAAGTTGCTGGTTTGCTTGGATGAAAGTGTGTTGGGTTTTGGATTTCAGCTTTGGAGTTAAATATGGGATTCTGGGAAGAAATGACGAGCTCTGATAAATGACTTTTCAAAAAGGCACGTTCAGAAACCTCTCCTGTGTCCACTCCCTGCACCCTTAAGGCTCAAGCACAAATAAATTTCCATGAGTCTGATATAGATTTGGGCCAATAAACTTAGCTGAAATAAATAAGAGGACCAGGATTCCTTAGAAAAACTGGGTTTCACATTTAGAAGTACCAGGGATGCAATAACTTCAGAAACACAGCCTCAAATTCCACTTCTACCCACTATTTTCTTTGGAGAAAAGGCAGAAATGTTGGAATTTATATTAGGAAGTTTGGAATTGGGTTTATGATTAATTAAGCATTAGGATATATTCTGTCCTTTCTGGGGTAGGAGGGTGTGTTTGGGTCTCTGGGGTATTGTATTTGTTTGCTGTGCTCCTGGCTATGAGGAAGAGGAGGAGCTGAAAGAAATAGAGGGGCATAAAATTACAAAATGGCTAAAAATAGAGGAGAGGGAGCTGGGTTTGGTAATCATCAACCAATATCCTGTAGCTGGGGGAGAAATGGAAGAGGTGTAAATAACAGAGATCAGTAAAAAATACAGGGGAAAAATTAGCTGATATTATGAGAAAATGAGATCTCTCCATAGCTTTAAAGAAATCAAAATTAAACTGAGAATGGAAGGGGGACAAGGCTCTGTGGATCTAGGAGCAGCAACAATGGGCAGAGAGTTTATGGTAAACCAATAAAATGTACTTATGTCTGAATGTGAAATTAGACTCTGAAAAATACAGTCTCAAGGCACCTGCTAAAGAGCTTACTGGAATCTTAATAAATGACTCATGCTGTCATAATCTGATCCTGACATCAACTCCCAGGGCTGGAGTTCTTCAGCTCTGCAGAGGGGGAAGGGGAGGCTGCAAAGACTGGGATGGAAAGGGGCAGCTAAAAATCCATTTACACAAGAGCTATCGATAATTTTGCTGTTAATCAGCTCCTTTGCAAACCCAGAACAAAATAGACTTGAGCAGAGAAAACAGGAATTTCTCTTTAAAATCTTTAGCTGATGCTGTAGGTGGTTTTGTAAAGGATGTGTGGTTTCCTTCCAAATCCAAAAGAGGATTTTAGTGGGAAGAAAAAAACCAGATGAGAGAGTTAAGAGGACAAAATTGGGGTGATCATTGACAGCACTGAGGGAGAGATTCATTCTTTTCTTCTGGTCTTGGCTCTGCCACAAACTTCTCTTTTGCTTTGGGAAATTCCTTTAACTCCATTCATTTCAAAGTTGTAAAAACTCTCTCATGTTGAAAATTATGCATTTATTAATTATTTTAATACATCAGTTTTAAACAGGAGTGTTCATGATTAGTTTCCTCTCTGGCAGCACATTGCAAACCTCAGCTTGACACAGGGAACTTCTATTTCCAGACTTTGAATGACAGCACTGTTAAAAGTGCCCCAGAAATTGGAAAATTCAGTGATGCTGAGCAAATTGAGGGGAAAGAAATGGCAAAGGATCAGCTTTGGAGTTACAAATGTGCTGCATGGGTCATTTTTTTATTGCCTCTTGTTGATTTGGCCGCTGTTGAGGGAAAGTTGAGATTTTATCCAACTGCTCAGTGAAGCCCTGTGGATATTGCAGAGTTCTGCACACAAAAGCCAGGTTCTGCTACAAGAATAAATGCTAATTTTCCTGCTGTAACTCAGATGCAGGGCCAGTAAGGAGCTACTTATCATGTTTTGTTTTCAGGAGAAAATCACAGCCTGTGGCCACAGTTCTTGGTGAATTTTAGAGCAACTGGCAACTTATTAGTCATGGGTTTAAAAACCAGCTCCTGCTCGTGGCTTTTAAAATGAATAATTTCAATTTTTCTTCCTGATGGTTTTCCTTTTTTTGCTTCTCCCTTTTTGCACATGTTGGTGTTACTGGATACTTGAGTTTTTCAGGCATTTTTCTCTCTTGCAAGATTAATGACAGGGATATAAAACTGATGGGGTAGGGAAGGGATTTGATCTGTAATGGAGTGAATCTGAATTTTTCCAACCTGGGCAAAAATATTTGGTTGTTTAGATCACTTTTCTTTGCACTCCTGTATTTTGTACTCCTGATTTCAGCTTTGCTTTTAAAGCAGGAGAATGGGTGCAAGGAAGAGTTTCAGTATCCATCTAAAGATAGGTGCAAAATGCTTAAATAGGAACAAATAAAATAACCAAAATCTTTCAGAACATGGGGTGGGTTTTTTGTCTTTCGCAATCCAGGATCTTACAAATTAAATACACTTAAAAAAAGCAACCACAAAAGAAACCCAACAGAAAAACCCCAACAACAACAAACCCCAAACAAGCAGAAAAAAAAAAAACCCAATCAGGCCTGGAAATCAAATTCAGGTTGTGCAATGTTCTCCTGTTTAATTCAGATTGTTTAAAAATAAAGCTTCAATGTTTCTGTCATTTATTTCCCTCCCCTCTCTGCTTTTGTTATTAAAGCTTCACCGTTGCCTTTTGCTCTTGGTGCAGCTTTTGGCCTTGGAGAGGCAGATTTGTGTGCTAAATTTCCCTAGAAAATGGCTTTTGAGGATGGATCCATCCTAAAGGTGCTCAGCCTGAGGGGGATTTTGGTTCTCAAGGACTTCATGGCAGTGTAGGAATATTTGGATGACAAAACATACATTATGCTGTTTTTTTAGAGAACAATCAGTGCTAAGTTTTGGTCCAAAAATATTGGTAATTTCAAAAGAAATCTTGTTAAATGATATGGAATAATAAATGTATGAAGGCAGCTGTACAGGGAGAGCTGCTCAGCCCAGGCTGGTTCGAGAAAAGGCAAAAGGGAGGAACAGTTCAGCATCCCAAGGGAAATTTGGGGTTATTCTGCTAATTTTAATGAAATCTGGATGGTTTGGGATCATCCTGTGCTTCAGAACAGGACCAGGAGAGGGGAGAAGTTGTGTTTATTATGGGATGGCTCATGTGACATGTCCTGAGCAGGGTTGGCTCCTCTCATCTCCTGTCCCCTCTGAGCCACACCAGGAGTGTTCTGTGGGAGAAAACATTCCTTGAGGGCTGAGGAAGATGCTCCTGGAGGCTTGGGGAGGACAGCAGGTGATGTGGAGCTGCCCTGTTCCTCAGCCACCTTCCCAAGGATGATGATTCTGTCCCAGGTCCCTCAGTGAGGAGCCTGAGGAGAGATTCCCAACCAGCAAAGGCCAACAGACCCCCAGGGCTTTGGGGAAATATTCCTTTTACCTTATCTCTGATGGAGGGAGAGGATGCTGGGTTTGAAAATAAACCAGATGGCTCTGTCATTGTAAAAAGTCTCTTCAGATAAAAGAGAATTCCATCTCTGTGCTGTGGGCAGAGCTTGGGATGTGGCAGGAAGAGCCCTCTCCCCTCCAGCTGATTGGGAAGTTTGTTGTAGGGGAGTGTTAGGGAGAGCCCCATCCTTGAAAATAACCCCAAAGTCAAACACATTTTGTGTTTATTCCCCACCTCAGCTGCTCAACCCAAATCCTCGATGTCGTGTGCTGCTGCAGGCTGGGAGCAGGAATAACTCTTCTCCTGTGGGACACTCAGAATATTCTCTCTGAGTCTTCTTTTTTCTCTTTTTTCCTCACTTGGATGCAAGATAATGCAGGCAAAGATGAGGGCAATGGAGAAGCACTCGTGGTTTATTCCTGTCTCATATTTTTTTTAAAAAAATTTCCAACCTGGTTTGTTTTGAGGTCACATCACTCCAGTCTTGGCTCCAGTGAAATCAACACCAAAATTCCCACCTTTCCCAGAAGCTCAGGTCTAGCCACTGGCACTCTCCTCAGGAATATTCCCCAGTTTGTTGGAATCAGTTGTGTTTTGCCTTCCCTGTTGTTGTAGCAGTGTTTGCAAAGGTGTGTGTGGTACCGAGCTCTGCCCCAGAGGAACTTTTGGGAAAACTCTCAGGGCAGCCAAGATGAGCCCAACCTCTTTGGAATAATTGTTTGTGTGTTTTGCTTTGGGTTTGCTTTGTTTTTCTAACTCAGCTGCCAACACAAAGAACCAGGGGGAAATAATTCCGAGTAAAAATTCAACTTTCTTTATTTTCGTCTCTCCTTGACAAATTAAAAAAGAGAAATATTTAATTTCAACAAAGCCCTGAAGTGTTTCATTTGGGTCATTAGGAAAAGCAAGGGAAATGAAGGGTTAGACTTCAAAGGAAGTGCCTGGGGGCAGCTCCCATTCATCCAGGATGGAGGAGACCCTGCTCCAGCTTTTTCCTCTGCTGGAGAGGAGTTGAAAACTCTTGTCCTGCTTCCCAGTGCTAGGAAGAGGCTCTTCTGGGGTGAGTGTGGGATTGGGTGAAAAACGACCTGGAGGAGACACAGGGTAGATGTAAAAATAAAAATAAGCAGTGCTGGAAAAACTCTTTTATTTGCTTTTAATCTGCAACTTGGAAAATGAAACTGGAAGTCTTGGTTGTTTGTAAGGTTCCTGAACTTCATATAGACATAGTAGATACATTTATGTAAAAGGTATCTATGTTGATTTTGTCACAATTAAATTGATCTATCTGTGTTTTAGAAGTTCAGGTTTATTGAGACACATTTTAAGATGTAAGACCTTTCCAAGCCAGCAGAGATGGCTGAGAGCTGTGCAAACCCTGCTTGTTTAGGACACCTGCCAGCGTTCAGGGAATACCACTGAATTGTCGTGCTCTTACTGGCCACAGCTTTTGTCTCTGCCTCCTAATCAACCATAAAATAGTAAAGAACAAACCTAAAAAATCCAGATATCCAAAAGTAAATCCAGAGCAGAGCTGTTGTATGAAACAGATATTATTTGTTGTGGATGCTTCATCCAGTGCCTAAAGGGGCTTCAGGAGAGCTGGAGAGGAACTTTAGACAAGGGATGGGGGCACAGAACACAGGGAATGGATTCAGAATTAAAGAGGGTGGGGTTAGATGGGATATTGGGCAGGAATTGTTCCTTGTGAGAGTGGGGAGAGGCTGGGATGGAATTCCCAGAGCAGCTGTGGCTGCCCCTGGATCCCTGGAAGTGTCCAAGGCCAGGTTGGACAGGGCTTGGAGCAGCCTGGGATAGTGGAAGGTGTCCCTGCCATGGCAGGGGGTGGCACTGGATGAACTTTAAGATCCCTCCCAACTCAAACCAGGCTGGGATTCCGTGATTTCACTGCTTTTGGAGGTAAATCCTTGCCCTGAAGACGGGCACCAGTGGCCTTGGCAGCACCAGGGGTTGGTGACCGCGTTGGGACAGAACCACCCCCGTGGCCCTGTGTTAACTCCAGGCTCACCCACCCTCGCTGTGCTCCTCTGCAGGTCCCTGGATGGGCGGCTGCAGGTGTCCCACAGGAAGGGGCTGCCCCACGTCATCTACTGCCGCCTGTGGCGCTGGCCCGACCTGCACAGCCACCACGAGCTGCGCGCCATGGAGATGTGCGAGTTCGCCTTCAACATGAAGAAGGACGAAGTCTGTGTCAACCCCTACCACTACCAGAGAGTGGAGACCCCAGGTAGCACCACAGCCCTGCCTTCAGCCTCTCCTGCAGCAGGAGGCGTCTCCAAGGGCATTCTCAGGAGATCCCTGCCCTCCTCAGCCTCTCCAGGGTGTTCCCAGGAGATCCCTGCCCTCCTCAGCCTCTCCAGGGTGTTTTCAGGAGATCCCTGCCCTCCTCAGCCTCTCCAGGGTGTTCTCAGGAGATCCCTGCCCTCCTCAGCCTCTCCTGCAGCAGGAGGCATCTCCAAGGGCGTTCCCAAAGTGGGTCTATTATTGGTGGTAATCCCTTCCTGTATGGAGTAGAATATTTTATGAACCTGCACTCAGAAGGAAAACGCCGTTGGGAATCAGTGAAACCCCAGAGAGCAGGTTCCAGGTTCCCAGTGTGGCCTTGTGTGCACATAACTCACAGAGGGAACCATAGCAGTGTTCTGTGCATCCCTCACTGCTGGGGTTAAATTAAGGATTAACTGTTGAGCTGGGTCTAAGAACAGCTCCCAACTTCCTGTTCTGGAGTCTCCTCCTGCCTCGGGAAGAGACTTTGATCTGGAGCTGCAGGAGCCTCTGCTGCATGTCAGCACAGATCTGCAGAGCCAGGCAGGATGTTTATGCTAATCCCACCTGCCTGCTCCATCCTATGGGAAACTCATTCCTTGGGAATCATGGGGTGCACCGTCTCTTAAACGGTGTTTCAAGCAGAGCTGCAAGGGAGCAGAGACCAGATGTGCTCAGATCAGCTCTATCCCATTCCCAGCTGGGAATAAACAGCCTCCTCACCTGCTGCTGTTACTCCAGAGGCAAACACCAAATCCTGTCCCTTAACGAGCCCCTTTGTATTCCGTCTATTTAAAGCTCTTACTCCAAACTGGTTTCTCCTCGTTTTCTGCTCTTACTCTCACTTTGTTTTTAAAGCTGTTCCCTGTCTTCCCTTCCCAGTGCTGCCTCCGGTGCTGGTGCCTCGGCACACGGAGATTCCGGCCGAATTCCCACCCCTGGATGACTACAGCCACTCCATCCCAGAGAACACTAACTTCCCTGCAGGTATCGAGCCCCAGAGCAACTACATTCCAGGTACCTTGTGTCTTCCATACAGGGAGCAGAGGGAAGGGTCAGAGAACGCTGGCAATCCTCACTGGGAATCCCAGACTTTCTGGGAATCTTCCTTTCCATCGTTCTTCTGGAGCTACAGAGTGTAGAAATAGCTGGAAATTGTAAATGTGGGCACTCAGCAGGGCTGTTTGTGGCTTTGTTTTGTTGGTTTGAAACTCACCTCTTCATTCAGTGGTACAGCCTCGGTTTATTGTGAAATCTAAACTGGATGTTCTCTTACCAGGTTGAGATTTGAATAAAATTCAGCCATTTTGTGTAAAACTCTCCAAATTTCTGATGGAATTGAGCTCTTCTATTTATGTATCTCTTTAACAAGCAATTTACACCTTATTTGCATGGACAAGTTATGCAGCTGCACTCCAGGAGAGGAGAAATATGTGGACAGAAAACTCCCTCCGTGGCTTAAAGTTTCATGGGACTGAAAATCCGGATTTTTTTGTTTTCCCCCTCCTGTGTTATTCACAAATATGGATATCACCCTGGCTGTGCTGACTCCTCCCTCCAGCAGCTTGAGAAAGAAAAGTAATAAAAAAGAATTTGAGCTCCTTGTGAATGACAAGTGAATGTTTTTGGTGCCTAAAATCCAGACTTTTCAGTTGCACTGACAGTGTGATGGTTTTGTGCCTCCAGAGACCCCTCCTCCAGGCTATTTGAGTGAGGATGGAGAAACCAGTGACCACCAGATGAACCCCAGCATGGATGCAGGTGAGTCACCTTTGGGGTTTTAATTTAGTGGCTGTATCCCAAAGGAACTTGAACAGGTTTTCTCTCATGGCTACAAAAAGAAGTAGCCAGGTTTGGAATGAGGGTACCTAATTTATGTTCAAATAATCCATGTATTCTGTTCAAATAGCCCATATTAATGTTCAGATGTCATGGATTTTCCTCATTATAGAAAAAAAATAGAAAGAAAGGAGCTTAGAACAGTGTGAAAGTGAAAATGGGCTGCACCACCTGTCTGCATCCATGGGATGACATCCAAGTGCAGATATTGAAAATACAGGCCCAGAATTTGTGGCAGATTTACATGAGTGGGGATAAAATTCTGACAGCTTTTTGGTTAGATCTGTGTAACCTGATCCAATACTCCATTGTCCCAAACCCAGCAGGATTGGGGATATTAAAGTGTTCTGGTTTTAATTTATTTTGTCTGGCAGTGTACACCCAAGCTCTTTAATGCCCAGCTAACTGGGTTTGTCAGGATGATACCTGAAACTAAAACAGCCAAGTGTTGCTCAGCTTGGAAATTAAAGGGTTAAACTTGAGTGAGTTCCCTGTGAAGGGGCAGCAAGGTGATACTTGAAGGAGTAATAAACATCAGAGAAGCTGCAGTGTCAAAAATGAGACTGCAGTGAGCAGAGGGTTGTCCCTCCAACAAGCCTGGGCAGCACGGCAGATCCTGTGAATGCTTTTTCCTGGTGCAGATTCCTTAGCAATAATTATCCCATCTTGATTTTCAGGTTCTCCAAACTTATCACCAAACCCCATGTCTCCAGCACACAACAATCTGGGTAAGCACATGATCTTGGGAGCTGGGTGTAATTACAGTCAAGAGGGTGACGTTTGAATGATGCTGTTGAGGTTGTGCACTTCTTACAGTATTCCAATGGTTTTAAACTGCCAGAGGGCAGCTTTGGATTGGATGGGAGCAGGGAATTGTTCCCTGGGAGGGTGAGGAGAGGCTGGGATGGAATTCCCAGAGAAGCTGTGGCTGTCCCTGGATCCCTGGAAGTGTCCAAGGCCAGGTTGGAGCAGCCTGGGATAGTGGAAGTGTCCCTGGCCATGGCAGGAGATGGAACTGGATGGGATTTAAGGTCCCTTTTAATCCAACCCATCTTGGAATTCTGTGATTCTGTGAGACTGAGCATGGTCTGAGCAGAGAGAAGTGGAGGAGATTGGTAGGTGTGGGCTTGGAGCGTCCAAATGAGGGGGGAATGTGCAGGAATGCTGTGAATGGAGTGGTCATGGGCATTGCTGGAGCACCAGAGGTGTTTGTGGGTGGGGGAGATGCACAAAGCACAAATGCAGGGGAGGATTGTTCTGGCTGCTTTTCCTCACCCAAACTCAAGTTCCTCTGCAATGTGGAGTTTTTCCCCCCAGCTCCATCCTGAGCACAGGGAGCAGATTCCAGCCCCAAGGGCTCTGTCAGACCATGTCTGGCACTGACTCATTCCACACCTGTGACACCGAACAGGGGAACCCTGAGGAGAAGGGAGAGCAGCTGAACCTGAGACACCATGAGAGCTTTTGTGGCTCTCTCTGCTGCACCTCTGTTATCTCTAAAGTTCCACCCTTTATTTTCATTCTGATCTCCATCACTCTGAGCTCCTGCCCTGTTTGGAATTGCTCTGCCATAAAAATCCCTCCCAGCTCTGCCTGGCTGCAGGATCAGCTCCCCAACTGTTCATTAAGGCAGCAGACAGAGCCCACTTGGGACTGCTCTGGAATAACCATGGCCATAAAGTTTACATATGCTTTTAATCCTGGCACACAGGACTTTGACACTGCTCCAAAATTTGTCAGTCATTGGCTGACTTGTGGATATCTTGGGGCTGTTGAACAGAGGATTTCTTTTTTTTTTAATATTGCCATGGTGACACAAAACTTTTATTTCTTTAACTGCTGCAGCTCAAGAAGAGAATGCATGACTGAGACGTTTTTATTTCATTTTTCCCAGTGTGCTGCCTGGGAGATGATGAGATTTTTCTTGCAATTTTTCCTTTTCTTTTTTTTTTTTTTCAAACCTAAAAATAAAAAGCCAGTTCCATGTAACAAACTCAACATGGCAAGTGGTATCTGCCTTACATAAGGCAGAAAGGAGTTCCTAGGAAACAGACCCCCAATATCCTTAACAGGGACTCTGGTTGTTAACACATCAGATGTCTCAGGTGCTGTCTGGGGACAAAAAAAAAAGGAGCAGGTGAAGCTGGTAAAGCACAGGGAATCTCTTTGTAGTCTGAGGAGCAGACAGCAGAGAAGCAGTTTAATTTACCAGCATTAAAAAACACCTTTAAATTCTTGCAAACCATATTTATTGCTCTCAGGCAGGAGCTTCCACAAATGAAGAACTTCTTGCTGCTTTTAATTTTATTTTAAATTTTTGCCTTTGAGGAAGCTACGAAATAATAAATGAAAGAGCAGCTGAGCCATGCTTAAAAGCTTCCAAGGGCAAAACTGTCATCACATGAGTGTTGTAAATGTCTTATCTGCAGCAAGGAGCTGCTCTCAGGGAAACCACACCTTCAGCCTGGTGCTCAGAGACCAGGAAAGGGGGAGCTCTCTGTCCTCTCCTCTTGGACCTGTTGGTGTTGGGATGACTTTCAGCAGAACTCCACTGTCTAGGGCTGGACTTTGCTCTGCAGGAGTCTCATGAGGCTTTCTCTGTGTATTTGGGGAGAAGATAAAACAGAAATCCAAACCCCACAGCAGTGTGTGTGAGGAGGGAGTTTCTCAGCTCTCGAGCAGAGGGAGGGCATTTCCAGCTTTGCTGTGAAGAAAACGATATCCCAGGATTGCTGTGTTTATTTGAGCAGAACTACCTGAAGCTTTTAAGACAGTTCATGTTGTGTAAACTGAACTTTGGACTTAAATCCCATGGCCATATTCCAGGGAGTTCCAGAGGCAATAAAGCAGCACAGAGCAAAGTGAGTGTGACACCAGGGTTACCTCAAGGAGCAGGGCAGGTTTTCCATGTCAGGCAGAAACGTGGGATGGAAGGAGCTCAGGGAATTTCTTCTTCTCATTCCCAAACATAAAAGCATTACAAGGTAACATACTGGGATTCTTTTTTTCCCCATTCTCCTTTCAGTTTGTGTGTTGGAGTTGGAAGTGTTTGAGTTTTGGTTCCAAATTACAGTTTTCGAGTTTTCAGTTGTCAAACATAAGCTTTAAGTGGAAGTCACAGATACCCAAGGATCTCTTCCCTATTGCTGAAACACGAACGAAGGGAAATACTAAAAACAAAATGAAAGGAGAGTTGCCAGCATTCTGTGGCCGTTGGGAATGAAGTCAGGGAGTTCAGGCTGGCTGAGGAGCAGCCCTGTGGTCACACACACATTGTTGTTCCGAGGGGGCCGTCCCTTGGAGCGCAGGAAATCCATTGTCAGGGATTGCTCCACAGAAGGACTTGACGCAGGAGCTGTCAGAGGAATGAGCACATGGCCACGGTCACATCCAGGTCCCTCTGTCCCCCTGTCCCAGGGCACAGCCAGCCCTTCCCTGGGAGCACTCACCTCTCTGCATCTCCTCGTTTCCAAGGGAGGGAGCTGGGATTGGTACAGTTGGAAGCATCTCTCAGTGAGTTCTGAGCCACATGGTGATCAAACACATTCTCTGAAATGAGGGTAACAACTTCCCTTGTGCTCAGAGGGGGGGAGCAGAGCAGGCAGCAGATTTTTCCCAGGACTTTCATCTGGCAGGGAGGATGCAAGACTGGGACCATCCCAGGGCCCAGGGGACACTTCTGACAGCAAAGCTGTTTCTGAGTCAAGGCTGAAATTGTGCAGAGATGATTCAGGCAGGATTTGCCTGAGTTTCATGTATCCTGTTTCATTGATTGTGTACCCCCACAGGGTTCTTTGGCTTTAGCAGAGCTGCATTCTCTTCCTTTTCCCTGAACACTGAAGCCATAAATTGAAAATGAATATTTAGGACAGCTCTAACACAAAAGGGAACTTGCCCATCCCACAGCAGCTTAAGCTGAAGTTTAAAACTACAAATCACAGGAGAAAGCAGCATCATTAAAAACTCGGTTGCAGTTTTTAGAGACAAGCTTTTCCTCAAACCAGGATTTGTTGGTTTATGTCTTTCCTCAAGCTGCAGATAAGCCAGAAGTAAAATTTCTGTACATCCTTCAGTGAGGAATCCACAGTTCCCTTGAGCCCCAACCAGGTGGAGATGGTTTGTGAAGGAAAGGACCACAAAACCTTGGACAGGTTTCAGTGTTTTTATAACTTGAATAGCACGAACCTGAGGATATTACTTAAGGATCAACACGAGTTGATTTTTCTGGAGCTGAGCAGCCTTTTGATTAGAAAAGCACTTGCTGTGGAGTAAGAGCCCAGTCATGTGTAACTGATCTGTTTTCTTTGGTGGGTGGACTCACCTTGGGACACTCTGGGCTGAGCTGGTGTTTGTGGGCCTCTCTCCAAACTGCGCTGGGGCCACAGAGCCCAGAGCAGTCCTGAGCTGGCCACAGCTGCTGGGGCTGAAATGAGCTGGAAAAACTTGCCTGGTGTGGCCATTTCCAGTGGGAAAACCAAATGTGCCATGCAGGAGAAAAAGGCAGGGACAGTAAACTTGTGTCACTCCTGGATGTGTGAAATAATCTGTTTATATCAAGAGAGGGGCTTGCTTTGAGCTGTAAAATTAAAATGTGAGGAAGTGGCAGGTAAAAGAAGCTGGGAATGGGTGTAAGCTCCAAATTTCATGGATTTTGAAGCCTGCTAAGGATTACAGAATTCCCCAGACGCACTTTTATTCAATTCCTTATTTGCTGTCAGCAAAGCTTGTAACAAAGCAGAAACCAAAGCGATTTTCCTAATTATTGGCTACTTTGGGAACTCTTCCAGCAGTGGAGAGGAAGCCAGTGTGTCTTTTAGCTGCTCCAACCTGTGCCTGAAGGTTATGGAGTAACAGGAGAAAAGACTCTCAAAGCCCTGCAGAGACCCTGGTCAGTGTGAGAGGAGGCTGGGGTGGTAAAAACCTGTCTTGGATTTTTTTGGAGTTGATCTCTTAAGCCCCACATTCTCCTAAGCCCTGCAGGAGCAGCAGATGGGAAAACCTATGGAAAAAGCTGGGTTTTGCTGCTTGATCTTAACTCCTTGGCCAGATGGGAGCTCTTCTGTTCTGTCTTTAAGCACCATTTGAATGGGGATGAAGTGATAAACTGGGGCTGGAGGGAATTCTTCTCCTGCACTGGATGTGGGGAACAGCACTTAGGAATTGGCTGGGTCTGCTTTGCCCATCCCCTGCTCAGCTTGGCTCTCAGCAGGGCTGGGCACCTCCTTGTGCTGCATTTCCAGGAAATTTGACTTGAGCTCTGCTGGAGTCTCCTCAGCCTCAGTGGGAGCAGTGAAATCATTCAGTGCTGTTTGAGTGCCCACCCTGCCTTCCTGAGGCTGCCTCAGCTCCCTCTGCTCCTCAGCTCCAGCCCCTTGGCTTTGGTCCACGAGGCAAACCAGGACCCCAGGGGAAGAGCTGAGCCCTCACCTGTTGGAAAAATGGATTTTCCTGCAGTGGTTTGAGATCCAGTGCACTGGGAAAAAAGGTTTTAAATTTGATGCCAGTGTTAAAGGCAGTTTGGGGCGTATTTCAGACTCCACTGGTTTCACCAGTGCCGGAGAGGTCACAGCAGGGTGAGTGACAAGGAAAGTTGCATTTACTGGTTGGAAGTGCACAGATTTAGGGTGCAGCACACCTCTGCTATCCACAGCAGGTTGTGCTTTATTCTTTCCAACATTTTCTGCTCCTTCTTTTGCTTTGTCTCTTTAAGGAATTGGTTACCTAAAAGTGATCCCACATTTCGTAGTAAAGCTGAGTTTATTTATTTAATTTCCCCCAAGTGTGAGGGTGCTCAGTGACACCCCACTTACTAAGTGAGTAATGCCTTTGACTATTTGTGATTGTTCCACATGCCAGAAGCTCCAGGGGTGATGTCACCTCCTTGCTGCGGTCCATTCAAATGAAATTTTGGTTGAAGTGAGCCTGAGGAATGAAGCAGAACAATATCCCAAACCAGTTGGGGTTTGTTTTTTTCTCAACCCCTTTTCCCTTGCTGATTTGGTGCAGACCTGCAGCCCGTGACCTACTGCGAGCCGGCCTTCTGGTGCTCCATATCCTACTACGAGCTCAACCAGAGGGTGGGAGAGACTTTCCACGCCTCGCAGCCCTCCATGACCGTGGATGGCTTCACTGACCCCTCCAACTCGGAGCGTTTCTGCCTGGGTTTGCTGTCCAACGTCAACAGGAACGCGGCTGTGGAGCTCACGCGGCGACACATCGGTAACTCCTGCTCCGTGGGGAAGGGCAGAGCCCACAAAAACCCCTCCACAAAAACCTCAAAAAAACCCCAAAACCAGCAGGTTTAGAGCCCTGGGTGGGAATCCAGCAGGCTGATCTCCCTGCTGGAACAAATTAACAAACGTTAATTTGTGTTTTTGCATGTAGTAATACAAAAATGCACCGAGGAACGCTGAAATTGCTGCATGTCATAGAATTTAAACCATTTCACACACTCTGTCTGGAGGGATGTCAGGGATAATTTTGTGCGTTCCTTTCCCCCCGCCCTGCACTTTTATTTTCTGACTGACCTTTTATAAGTTGAAACTGAGTTACTTGATTGTCATCTCAATTTCCACTTTTCCTGCAAGGTCCCAGGACCTCAATTTGTTTTCAGCGAAACTTGCATTAAGTGGAACATCCCAAATTTCTGCAATTTTGCTAAAAGTAAATTGCTGTTTTCTGCTGACTCCTATCAAAAATGAACCTGATTTTTGTCCTAATTTTGCTCCCCTTTCCTGATCAATAGGAGAATCCTTCCTCTTGCACAGGAGGATCTTTCCTCACTTGTTTTGAAGATCATTATACTCCAATCCCCAAAACCCAAGATTCAGAAATCAGACTTTAAATGCAGCACACTCCTTCTGCTCTGTGGAAGGATGAAAACAGCACTTTCGAACAGGAATGTGAGACCACAGCAAATGTTTATTTTGAGGAACAAAATGTATTCAACTTTGTTCCTTTATTAACTGAGATTTTAACGATTTGTGTAAACACCTATGGGCAGTTCATATGTCCTTGTACACAAAGTCATCTCCAGCAAAAGGCAAGGATTTGGAAGTGCTTTGGGATTTTTCATTGAGTAAATCCCCGAACAGTTGTGTCCAGCTGGGATGACTTTCAGAAGAAATTATGATCTTCATGTGTTAACTGATGGAGCATTCATATGGAAAATATCAGTGTGTGTGTGTGTGTTTGGAGAGACCTGGCTGGGGCTGGAGGAACAATTCCAGCTGGAATTGGTGCTCCTGCCTCCCTCAGCTCACCTGGCCCATGGAGCAGTTTATTGGAATGTCCAGTGGGACAGAATTTCCATCACTGGGAGCTGAGCTGCTGGTTTAGAGCTGGCTGAGGGAGCCGTGGGGGCAGATATCCACGGATCTTCCCCCCACTGCTTCCCTTGAGGGAGCTCTCCCAGCCCCTGGGGCATTTTTTTCCCCCTCAGGGAGCTCTCCCAGCACTTTGGAACAGTTTTTCCTGGTGTTTTTCCCCCTCAGGGAGCTCTCCCACGTCCAGGGGCAGTTTTTTCCCCCTCAGGGAGCTCTCCCAGGACCTTGGGGCAGTTTTCTCCCCCCGAGGGAATTCTCCCATCCCCTGGGGCAGTTTTCCCTGGTGTTTTCCCCCTGAGGGAGCTCTCCCAGCCCTGGGGTCAGTTTTTCCCCCTCACAGAGCTCTCCCAGCCCCTGGGGCAGTTTCTCCCTCCTCATGGAGCTCTCCCAGCGCCGGGGTCAGTTTTCCCCGGTATTTTCCCCCCTGAGGGAGCTCTCCCAGCGCCGGGGTCAGTTTTCCCCGGTGCCTTTCCCGGTGTTTCCCCTCTGACCCCCGGCTGTGTTCGCAGGCCGCGGGGTCAGGCTGTACTACATCGGCGGGGAGGTGTTCGCCGAGTGCCTCAGCGACAGCGCCATCTTCGTGCAGTCCCCGAACTGCAACCAGCGCTACGGCTGGCACCCGGCCACGGTCTGCAAGATCCCGCCAGGTAAGGGGGACATGTGGCACCTGCCGGGACAGCTCTGCTCCTCGCACCTGTGGGGATGGCTGTGAGCATCCAGCCTTCCGTAAATCATACAGCAGTTTGGGTGGGAACATCCCCTGCCGCGCCTTCCCGTGCTGCTGCAAGCTCTGTCCAGCCCGGCCTGCAGCGCTTCCAGGGGTGGGGAGTCCACAAATTCCCTGCAAAATCTATTTTACTCTTTTAGAAACCGCTTGACAATTGCAGCAGGGCATTTTTGTAGCCTAAGGGATGGAGGTGCTGCTGAAGGAAGCTGCTCCAATAGTTGCACTACATTCGTCCAACAGAACAGAATGTAGAGCAGAATCTGCCACTTGTTCCTTCAGTGTTTTATCAGTCCATTGTTGTATTATAATTATCTCATAGACACATTGATAATTTAGTTTATGACTCTAAGTAATGGTAAGAAATTTTTCTTAATTTAGATTCACCAATAATAGATGTAAATTGTTCCCTTTTTTCTGGTCTCTCTCCCTCCTCTGAGTGAATTAGTTTGTTCTAAAGAAATCACATTTGCAGACAGCTCGTTGTTCTGGTTACAGTCTAAAGTTTTTGCTGAAAGATTACAAATTAATTTATTTCACCTCTCTGGGAAGAAAAGGCTTTTTTGTTAGATAAATGCAAAAAACTGGTAAGAGAGGAGATGCTGTTTGAAATGGAATTTGGTTATTTAGCTCAGCTTACAAAAGATGACTTTTACGGTTAAAAGCCTGTATATATTTAAAAACTGAACTTCTTTGTTTAAAAATATTTGAATTCTTTTCTTTTGAGAGGAGATCCATACGCTCCAAGCTCTGGCCCATCTTAATGGGTTTCCTTTCTCAGATGCAGCTGCCAGTGCTGTAAATTATGACTTAATTCTCTACCACATCACAGGAGTCCACCCTGGCTGGAGTCAGCATCAGCAGACATGAAAAGCCCACATTTCCGCTCGGGACCCAGCTCAGGCGCAGTTTTTGGATGCCAGCTCTCCCCACTTTTGCCACAGCTTTTTGCTGCCTCTTCTTCAAATCTTTGCTGGCCTTGAAGCAGTTTCTTCATTGCTTTGTTGACAGGATTGAGTCATTCCCACACTTCCCCATGGAGAGACCTGTTCCCAAGTGTTCCTGGGGGCTGGGATCCAGCACTGGGATCCTCCTGGAGTTTATTCCTCCTTCCCTGAGCTCAGCCTGGCCCTGACACTTTCACCCTTCAAACTCCCTGAGCCTGCAGCCCCTGGGCTTTTCCCTGGTTCCAGAAGTGGGCAGTGCTTCCTGCAGCTGCTGTGGTCACCCTTTGCTCCACACCAGATGAGCCCAGGAGAGGAGGCTTACAAGTGATTTTTAGCAAAACACAATTCATCCCACTCCAAATGTTGTTTTTCAGCCTTGGCCCGTGTTTAATCCCAAATGAGTCTTAGCTGAGTGCCTGGTTTCAGAGTTTTAACTTGTTTATGGTTATCTGGGAGAAAGCAAACGGAGAAACACTTTTTATAAGAGTGGGGCATAATTTATTTATCTAAACTATGAAGGATGTTATTATATTTCACCTTTTTCCCCTAAGAACAGTTGAATAAGTTGTTCTCAGTTGTTTAGCTGGGGCTAAACATCAGGAGAAAAACTTCAGTTTTAAAAGGGAAGTGTTTGGCACGTGACAGTGAAACTGGAGAGAGGATTTTAGCAGGAGCAGCCCTGCCACCAGCCCTGGAAGCCTCTTTAACCCTCAGAGCTGTGTCAGAGTGGTTTCACTTCACAACTTCCCTGTTCTGTGACAGACTCCGTGTCAATCCTGCACCAGGGAGCTCCTGGGTTTAGCCTGTGCATTCCTCCCCTCCAGGCCCTGCAGGGATCTCTGCTGCTGGGTGTTCAGTCACAGTCAGGCTTTAAATTACAATAGGAAGGAAATAGTGTCCAGGACGGAGAAGGAGGTTCCATAGGAGGATCCCAAGCCTGGTCTCTCCAGTCACAATCTGCTGGGGGGCTCCAGCATTCAGAATTCTCTCCTTTTCCTTCTTCCTGTGAAAATGTGGCAGCCTCAGTTCCTGTCTCAGGGCTCTGAGGACATGGGAAAACAGCCTGGAGTTCCTCTGAAAAAGCCAGAATTCTCAACCCCACCAAGCCAATGCCTTGTCCTTGCTGTGTCCTTTCCCCCAGGCTGTAACCTGAAGATTTTTAACAACCAGGAGTTCGCTGCCCTGCTGGCGCAGTCGGTGAACCAGGGCTTCGAGGCCGTGTACCAGCTGACCCGCATGTGCACCATCCGCATGAGCTTCGTCAAGGGCTGGGGCGCCGAGTACAGGTGGGCATCCAGCAGGGCTCTGCCCCTGCAGCCCTCAGCTCCAGCTGGGACAGAGCTGTCACTCCCCTCCAGCCCCCTCAGCCTGGGCAGGAGCATGGGGGGCTGTGGCTCTCGAGAATGGGTTGGTCTTTGTGGGTACACCTGGAAGGAGCTAAGAGCTTTACCTGGAGCACACACATGTGGTCCTGGTAGGAAATACATGGTTTTTCCTTGAAATTAGATGTGTGTTGGTTAGTTTGAGTGCCTTAAGACTGCACTTCTGTCAAGATAGGATTATAGAATCCTGGAATGGTTTAGGTTGGAAAGGACCTTAAAGCCACCCCTGCCATGGACAGGGACACTTCCACTGTCGGGTTGTTCCAGCCTGGCCTTGGACACTTGCAGGGATCCAGGGGCAGCCACAGCTCCTCTGGGTACCCTTTGCCAGGTTTCACCACCCTCACAGGAATTCCTTCCCAATATCCCATCTAACCCTGTCCTCTGTCAGTGGGAAGCCATTCCCTTGTGTGCTGTCCCTCCATGCTCTTGTGGAAGTAGTGTCAGTGCTTCCCATGGGCTGGATTTAATGCTTCTTTCATCAGGGACTAATGGGATTAAAATAAAAGTAGATTGGCTTGAAAAAAATTGTTTGGAAAAACAGTGAGAGTTGCTGCAAAATTATAGTTAAATATTATAGTTAAATTGATAGTTAAATTTCCTGATCCTTTCCTTAGGGTTTGCCATAGGGCAAGTGGGAGAATGTAGGAGCAGCAGGATCACTGTTTTTCCCAGTGAAACTGAGGTTAAAAGGGAGATGCAGGAGGTTTGGTGTGTGGGGTGGGTGATGTGGTTACTCTGACCCCACAGGGACACTGGAGATGCTGTGGGAACAGAATATTCCACAGCTTTGCTGTCACCCCACTGGTGAGCGCAGTCCGAGGGAGAGCAATCAGGGATGGATGGTACAAGCAGGGGAAATGAAATTCAGTGGAAAGTGGGTGTTGTTTTCTGAGAGGGAAAGCTGGTGAGGATTTAAGCCCAGAGTGATGTGGAAATATTTGACTCTGCCCCCTTTGAAGCTGTGGCCTTACTCGAAGCTCCGTGGGGTCGCTGCCATTCCAGGGCTGCTCCCGCGGCTGTGCAGGAGGGGGAGATGCCTCAGGATCAGCTGGAGCCCGGGCCCCGCACGTTGCTCTGCCACTTTCTTCATTTCTCCAGATGTTTGGAGTCCATTTTGTTTTGAAATCGTCCTGAGCTCGAGCCAGAGCAGCTCAGGGCTGGCTCCCAGCCAGGCCCTAATGAGCTCCAGACGAGCGTGACTTACGGAAAGTCAGGGATCCCCGTGGGGCTCCGGAGCACGGAAAGCCTGCGCTCACACCGGAGCTGCTCTCCCCATCCCGCCTGTCCTTGCCACACAGCTCTCCATCTGATTCAGAGATGGAGATGTTCCTGTGGGAGCATCCAGAGTGCCGTTCCCTGATCCCTGGTTCACCCTTGGGCAGTCTGGATGGGGGGTGTTTAGTGCTCCTCTGTGCCAGGGAGTTGGTGCAGGGAAGGGGGAGCAGCCAATTCCATGAGCAGCCTGTGATGGAGAGGGACAGGGATGGTGGTGGGAGCTCAGGGCAGCCCTGCAGGCACAGGGTCCTCTTTTCACCCCTGGTTTGTCCCTGGGTCCCACAGATTCCAAGGACAGCTTCTGTGGGAAATTGGGGTGTAAAGCAAGGCTGTTTCTCCTGCTCTGTAATCTCCCTCCTCCACAGCAGCTGTCCCTGCCTGGAACAAGACCTCAGCCATGCTTCAGCAGAGGAGGGAGAGCCCCTGGCTCCATGTCTTGGTCTCCCCTTCTTTCTTTTCCTCCCCATCTCTGTGTCCAAAGGGCTTGGGGTGAGCTCTTCCCAGCTTTTCCATGTTTTACTAAAACCCAAGGGTACAATAAAAAGTGAATATCTTTGTCTTGTGCATAGGGAAACTGAACATAAACAGTGAACACAGACCTTGCTGTCTAACTAGGAAAGGTCTGCAAAGAAAAATGGATTTTGCTTAGATCAACACCTTCCTTTCCTTCAGGGAATCAGCTGCCTGTTCCCAGGAATCTGAGCAGTAAATAGCAAGTTGCTCCTGTGGGATTGTAACAAATATGAAGGGACAAAGGTTGGTTTTTAAAACAAATCAGCAGCGCAGGCCAGAGGCTGTTCCAGGGGAGAGACATTCCTTTGGCCAGGATGGTTGTGTGAGCAGGGAGGAATTCTCAGGAGCTGGGAAACTTTTACATTTGTGGAGTTGTGTGGGTCACATTGGTGTTTGTTGTGTGCTCTCTCCCCCTGGCAGGAGGCAGACTGTGACCAGCACTCCCTGCTGGATCGAGCTGCACCTCAACGGCCCCTTGCAGTGGCTGGACAAGGTCCTCACACAGATGGGCTCCCCCAGCATCCGCTGCTCCAGCGTCTCCTAAGGAAACTCCTCCAGGGGGCCCTCCCAGGGGGGAGCAAAGACTCGGGAAAACCCTTAGCAAAGGCATAGTAAACAACTCCCCAGTTACTCAAGCGATGAGAAAAAAAATCTGCTTCAGAAACAAAAAAAGAAGTGGGTTTTCTTTGTTTTGTTGTTGTTTTTAAATACCCATTTAAGCCACTTCCACTGAAACTGTCGGCACTTTGGTCGGGATGCTCCGGGGCCGCTGCAGTTGGATTTTGGAGCTGGAGTTGTGAGGATGAGGAGCTGGAGAAGTTGTTTCAGTGGAGAGCAGGCAGTGCCCGCCTGGCTCTGGGGCTGTGTGAGCACACAGGAGCCGTCCCAGCTCCAAGGAAACTTCCCCTTCCCTCACACAACTCCAGGCTCCTGCAGCATCCCAGGAACAGCAGAGCTCGTGGAACTCCAGGATGGGAACACCAGAGCCCCTGGGACTGCGGGATGGCTCCTGCTCGTGCATTCCTTCAGCACCCACCTGATCCACACCAGAGCAGCAGCAGCAGGGGGAAGGAGCATTTCAGACACCCAGCAGAATTCCCCCAGGAGGGTTCCAAAGAGGAAGGAATTTCCACACTGGACTTGCAGCAAGGAGGCCTTTCCTGGTGCCCTCATGGATCAGCCTGGATTCACATGGAGCAAAAGGCCCAGTTTGAGGCTCCTCCTGGTGTTGCTGTTCCCAGAGGGGCAATTGTCCCGTGGGGAGCCCTGGCTGGAGCAGCCCAAGCTCTGCTCTCTGCAGCCTGAACTGCAGCAGGGCTGGGCTGTGTTCCCTGCCTCTCCCGAAGCCCCAGGGGTGCCCAGGGGGAGCAGGGATGGAATGTCCGGGCCTGGCTGCCAGCGTGGAGCACCCCTGGAGGAGGGAGGATCCCGTGCTGTCACATGCAGCAGCCAGGACATCTCAGACACAACCAGCCCTCTGTGAGAAACTTGTTCCAGCTGATGAAAATGCTCTAAGATGTGTTTTTGCCTGGAGAAATCGGGAGAGTGTGTATTTACTTGTATTATAAAATGTTCATTTTAAACATACATGCTCCAGACTGTTTAATATTTTTTATCCCTGCAGCAACTGTCGTGGCAAACAACTTCCACAACTGGAAAAAAAACCCCTTAGCACTTGTTTTTATGGTTCACATTTGCCAAATAAGTCTCATAACTTTGTCAGTGCTGTCCAATTATCTGTTTCTTTATATCTGCAGTGAATATCTTATGCATTTGTGCCAAAATATTAGAGGGGGAGGGAAGAAAGTGATAATCAGTTTCCTATGGAAATCTTTTTTTTTTCCTTGTTTTTGTTATCTATGAAAGACAAACAAGCTGGATGTGGCTGTGGGAAGGACTGACTGGGATGGACTTGAGGATGGTTTTGATAAAGCTTTACTCCTGTAAACTTCAGTGGGAGTGCCCTGATCCACCGGGGAACTGATTGGATCAAAGACCCACCAGGAATTTCCAGGCACCTCCTTTTCCACCTGCTCGTTCCTCTGAGACCTCTGCCAGCCTCTCGTGGTTTGCCAAACCCCACCAGTCCTGGAGCTGAGGGGACCAGATGCCAACAGAACAGATCCCAGAGGCCACTGCTGCTGCTTGAAATGCAGATGAAGGGATGGTTCGGGGAGTTTCCTTCCAGAAACGAGGATTTCTCTTGTTTAAACATCTGAAATGTAAATTCTTAAATGACTCTCAGTGGTGGACGTGCTCTGGTGACACAGGACTTGGGAATATCCTCTGGCTGAGTCTGGACTGGAGATGTTCTGTGCAGCACAAGCAGCACTGGAGGCTTTTAGGGTGTTTGATTTGTTACATTTTACAATGTGTCTGATCTGAGTTACACCTCTGACTGCACAGACTGGGGCAAGAAGAGATCTGTATAAAATTGGATTTTTTTGGGCCATTTACAAAGCAGATCTGTTGTCACCATGGATTGGTTCAGCATTGGTTCAGATGCAGGTTTCTGTCATAGCTGCAAAGAAAAAATTATCCCGAATTTTGTAGAAATATTTGACTTTTGGTTGTTTAAATGAGAGAGGAAAAGATCTGCTCTGTAAAATGGCCCCAGGTTTCCTCCACGAGTGTCTTATTTTGGTGACAAATGTTGTTGTTGTTGTTGTTCTCATAATCACAGAGGAAGCTGGACTCCAGTGCCTCCTGCATTAAGCACAGAAATGTCCTCTGCAATTCCAGGGGCAGGGATTCCAGGTGATGCTGTGAGCAGGAGCCCAGCCTGATCCAGAGGCCACGAGTGGGAATAAATCCCAGCTTTAATATGAAATCTGCACACAGAGTCACCTCCTCAGCCAACCTGGACTTCCACTGGGAACCAGAGCTGCAGCTCCTTGCTAAAGGATAATTAATTGCTGACCATTATTAATTGAGGCCTTTTGAAACCCAGGATTCAGATGATGCATAAAAACTTTGGTTATTCTCCCCTCATCATCCCTTAAGTAAAATGACTTCCAGTGGGAAATGTGAGCTGGCCCAGCAGTGCAGTGAGCTCGAGGGGAGATTATCTCCACTGCAGCATTAATTTCCTCTCTCCCCTTTGTTTGCTGCTCCCTGATTTGTAAAAGCTCTGGGTGTTCTGGAGTGACAGAAGAGTGCTGGGCCCTGGCCCGGGGAGGGGATGAGGCTGGGCTGGGGTGAGCCCAGGAGTTGTGTCCACGCTGCCCTGAATGGTCACAGCTGCAGGGGCTGCAGACGGAAGCGAATTCCCGTTCCTGTGGCCTCCAAGGACAGGGAGCAGGGGTTGGGCTGGGATTTCTGGAGGCAGCAGGGCCCTGAGGGCACGGGAGGCTTTGTTTGATTTCTCCTAGAACCTGATTAAAGCAGCTTTGGTGTGGAGCTCAAAGGGATGGGAACAGATTGCAGCTCCAGGCTGGAATATCCTCTCATTTCATGGCAGGCTGGGCTCGTTTCACAGGATTTCACCCATTTTTGCTCCTCGAGAGTCAGCAGCAGGACCTTTGACTCTTTGGTGTGGCTGCACCCAGTTTTTTCCAGGCTGTGGTGATCTGTTTATTGTTCATGTATTGAATTGCAGGTTGTATTTTGTGTTAAGCTTGTCTTAGGAGTAATCCAGTGCTGTCCATTTGAATTAATCTCCAGCAATCAGTGTGCATATGCACAAGGATGGAGAAATCCCTTCATAAGGCGTTTCCCAGGAGCTCTGGCTGCCCCTGTGTGCCAGGACAAGGCTGAGGGAGCCCCTGAGTTACTCACAGCTTCCTCCCCATTGGATCAGCGTAGTTGAACCCTGCAGGGTGAAGGATGTTCTGGACTCAGCTCAGGCAGCAAGTGGTGACACCTGTGCCTTGAGCTGCTTCCTGACTGGAAAAGCAGGAAGAAGCCAGCCCAGTGAAGGATTTCAGTCACATCCCACAGCATCCAGGAGCTCTCCTGGGTCTCTGAGGTACTGGCGAGGCAGGAGGATGGAATTTCATGGCTGTGCTGAGCTGGGATGAGAACCAGGCCCTCTCTAGTGGTGGCCTGACCAGTGTGGTTGAGAAGCTCAATGTTTTTTACTGTGTATCTGCTTTTGTATTTATGTGTCTTTCTCAAATATTCAGATGAATCCAATATTTAATTTTTAGCAGAAGGGGCAATTAAGGACTCAGAGTATTAAATACTCCATCTGCTCCTTGCTGACGATTGCTGGAAATGAGGAGTTGATGATGTGAGAAGAGAGCTGAGCACAAAGTGCCCCGAGCCCTCGGGAGCCGCGGTGCTGCCTCTGCACCGAGTCAGGGCCCCAGACAGGCCCTTTGTGCTCCTGGGGCTTTGATGAGGCTTTAAAAACCAAACCCTGTTCCTCCTCAGCTGCTTGGCTCATCTTGTGCCCCTTCTGGAGCTGCTTGGCTCATCTTGTCCCGCTCCAGAGCTGCTTGGTTCCCCCTGTGCCCCCTGCAGGTTCCTCTCCTGCTGGCTGCAGCCCCGGGGTGTCTGTGCAGCCCTGGCCCTGCAGGGATCCCCAGGAGCTGTGCGAGTTGGGAGTTGTGAGTTCCTCCCGCTGTGCCCCTCCTGCTTTCCCTGCAGCGTTCCTGCCTTCGTTACTCCAACTGTCCCATGTACGCCCTCCCCTTTCCATGTGGAACTGTAAGGTCTGATTTTGACATTTTAATAAACTTTGATTTGAAAACTGAGGCTCGTGAGCTAATCAGGCTGTTGGAGGAATGTATTTAAGGGCAGGGATTGACAATTCGGGTGTTGCCATGACGGTAATTGGGACACAGCAGCTCCTTAGGTTTGTGCAGAGAAGGTCGTTCCCAGGAAAGCACACAAGAGCTCAGTGACAGGTAAGACCCTCGTTCTTTTTACAGCTGGGACAGTTTCGTTCAAGAATTTAAAGCCACATATATAAAAAATAATTTAAAATTTGCGTTTAGTTCTTTTAACTAACGGGACTGAAGGGTGAGTAGAAGTGGAGTTCTGGGCTCCGAGGATTTACTGTGCAGTTGCTGGAGAAGTCGGACACAGCTGAGCATTCACGTGTTCAAACTGCCCCTGGAATTCCTCCCTAGGGCTGGAGCTGGGGCGCTGTTCCCAGCTCAGGGGAGCTGCAGAGGAGCATTCAGTGCTCCGCCTGCAGTGTCCTGTCAGGGGCAGAGCCTGAATTCCTGCCGTGTTTCCATGGAGGAGCTGCAGTTCCGTGCTGCAGACACGAGTCCAGCCAGCAAATCCTGGAGAAAAACCTTCACGAACAGAGACTCCACCTTCCCCCTCCCTCCCTGGAGGGCCGTGCCGTGGCTGTGCTGCGTTCCTGGTGGGAGTTTTCCTGATGAACCCCCTGGAATTCTGGCTGTCACTGCAGAGGGGCAGAGCTCCAACAGCCCATGGGTGAGGGTGGGCAGGGCAGGTGCCATCCCGAGGGACAGTGACAAAGCCCTGGCGTTGCAGGGAGAACAGAGCCCCGGGAAGGAGCCAAGGCACAGCGCGATCCGTGCTGTGAACTCCTCACGGCCCCCTGAGGCTTTCGCTGGAATTCTCTGCTTTGGGGTTGTTTTTCCTGACGGGATTTACGAGAACACTTTTTCCACTCGGGTTTCCAGCCGTGTGGTAATGAAGGGTCTGGTCCAGGCTTTGTGCTGGGCTCGCCAGAGCTCGAGCAGGGGATCCGTGCGGAGCTGGGGGCTCTGCTGGTGTCACCTGGATCCCAGTGTCCCAATCCTCCCCACTGGAAACGGGCGGTGGGAGCAATTACAAACCTCAAAGCCCCAGCCAGAATAAAGAGTGACTTTGCCATTGCCTGGGATGTGTGGCCCAGGCCAAAGCTGGGTGACGGGGCTGCCTGAGTGGCAGGGACGTCTCTGCCACCCCAGAGCTTCAGTGCAGCCTGGCCTGGCCAGGAACACGGAATGCTGGAGCTGGGAATGCCAGCCCAGGACTCTGGAACTGGAGCTCCCACCTGGAGCAAGGATGTCAAAGCTGGAGCTGTCCCTGCCCCTGGCAGGGTGGGACTGGGTGGCCTTTGAGGGCACTTCCAACCCAAACCACTCTGGAATTCTCTGGAAACCAATTGGGAATTCTTTTGTTGTTGCTACACAAAGAGAAACTGAGTGACAGACACAGCTTTGCTTTTCCACTAATGCCCCTTTTATTCATTTCTGTAACTTCTTATTTTGTAAAGAAATTCTGTAGCCAAAACCAAAGGGTCTCTTCAGAAAAACCCCAAACAACCCACAGAAAAAAAATTTTACCACCAGCAAAGTAAATCTTGATTTTAAACCACAGCACAACAACCTCAAAGGATTACTAAATTATTTCCCAGTGTCTCCAGCCACACTTCCTGCATCCATGATTTGTGCCCCTACAAACAAGACCCATATTTACAATAAATCATGTTTGAAAGAGTTCTGAGTATGGGAATGAGCTGCTGCTCCTCATAAAAAGGCAGCAAAGCACTGGGTTTTAATTGATATGATCTCATTAAATTTAAAAACACATCTCTATCACATGTCTGAGGAACGGGTTTATAAAGTGTCCAAGTCCCTTGTTTTCTTCACTGCCTCCATGCTATTCCCTTGGCACTCTGGCCATTTATCACCATTGCACAACAAGGATTTAAAAAGGGCAGAAAGAATCTTCATCTCCCAAAATCCAACATGGAAACCATTCCCTGCTTGGAATGAGCCACCTTCAGGTCTGTGTTACATTCAGTGTGCCTGGAAAAAATGTGGAGAATGGGAGAAGGCAGAGTTCCCCCCTTGGGAAGGTGTCCCTGGCAGCTTTCCTTGGCTGGCCCTGCATTCCAGAATTCTTCCCAAACCAGGTGTTTCCTGCTCCTGCTTCAGCTGAGAAACACTTCCCAAACTCCCAGTGAGGCTTCAGTTCTTGTCCTTAAACGCTGCAGTTTTCACCCAGGAAAGGATTCCCAGCATTCCGAGAAACCTTTGCTTCATCATTAAAAGGGAACTTGACTTCCATGACTATGGAAGTGCCTGCAGAATGTAAACCCATCAAAAATCCATGGCAAACCCGTGTCCTGGGAATTGGGAATTTAGGGGACATTGGAAAAGTTAATTTTGAAATTCCTGACTGAGGGTGCTTAACAGGGTGGATTTTCAGATTGATAAGGAAAAATTCTTGGGGCCAGACTCTTCCATCTGGGAATCTGCTGGATCCTCTTCCCACTGATGCACTGCCTGTGTCTGCAGCAGAGGAGCCAGGGTGGCATCTCCCCTTCCTCCTCTCACTCCTCCCCAGGCTCCACCTTCCTGCCGTGTCCGTGACTCCGGAGGGTGTGTGCTGCTGTGGAAGTGATCCCAGGAAAAGGGAATTGCTGCTGGACACACAGGAGTGTGGGCACTGAGCACACCCAGGGCAGGAGGGCTGGGGATGCTGAGCACAGAGCTCCCCGGGCTCTGCGCCTTCTGCCCGGCCTCGCAGGAGGTTTGGCCAGGGAATTCCACCCCTGGAGCAGAGATCCGGCATTTCATCCCCAGTTTAGTTCCTAATGGGAATCCAGGGAGTGAGGACAACACCTGACATTCCAGGGAAGGCCCCATCCTTCCACAGGCAAATTCCAAGCAGAATCCGAGCCTGGGGCCACTTGTAATGGCTTTGGCACTTGGCAGGACGGAGCTCCCAGCCCTGGCACAGCAACTTCCTCCTCATGGCTCATCCAGATCCAGCTCCCAGAACTGGGAAAAGCTCCATGAAACCACCCAAGAGCCCCACAGCTGAAAAATGGAGTTTGGAATTCAGGAGTCACTTCCCAAGCCCCAGCCCTGTGTGCAGAGATAACTGGGAGCACATTTGTTTATTTAAACCCCAGAGAGGAAATCATAAAAATGTTCATTTGAAAAATGTAAACTCATCCCTATTTCCTTGAACCACACACGTGTCACCTTCCAAAGTCCTCTGAGAGAGAAGACAGGCCAGTCAAACAAAGCTTCTGGAGCCAGGAGATGGAATGTGGAATATGGGGAATGCTGTCACCAAGGGGAGCAGCTACAGCTAAATGGGATTTTTGGCAATGAACACTAATTCAGGGAAGGATCATTCCTTTAGGATTGCTCTGGCACTTCTAGCTACAGAGCAATTCAGTTTTCTTCATCCGAGGAGAGACCTTCGATCTCATCCCTGTCTCCTCCAATCGCCATCCAAAAGGCTTTGGCCACCTACAATGGCAAAAAAGATGGGAAAAGGAGAGAATTCCCATCAAATGACTGAAGGTTTTGTACTTCCCATCCAAAGAGCAGCAACTGAGCAGCAGCTGAATCTGGCAGCCAGGTCTGTAAATGTAACACATCCTCTCTGAGGTTAAGGAATTTCAGCAACACAGAGATGATGGTTCAGGTCATGGGAGGCACCTGTGATACAAAACCTGTGCTAATTAAGGCTTCATTAAATCTTCCAGGAGATCCAGACTTTTCCATTGGCTTGTGGAAGCTGGCCAGCACCCCCAGGGCTCTCAGTTCAGAATTCAGAAAGGGAAAGTTGTTTTTTTATGGCAGTGGGGTGGAATGAGCTGATCTTTAGGGTCCCTTCCAACCCAAACCATTCCAGGATTTTATGCTTTTCTGACATTTCAAACTTCCAGGTAATTTTTGGGAGATACCTGACAAGTCTTCCCTAGGACTGTGTGGTTTGTTCTCACTGCTCTTAATCCAGGAACCCTCCAGGAGCAGGAACTGTGGCTTGGAAAGAACAAACCCATTTTAGTGATTTCACTCACCTTCTCTGCGTGCAGCTTCCTCTGTTGGTGAGGCAGCGTGGCAGCTTTGTCTGTGGGGAAGGAGAGGATTTGGGTTGTGAAGCTCAGGAGTGAGCAGGGACAGAAACTCCTGCACCTGGGTTTGGGAACTCCCAGAGCAACATTTGCTGCTTTCAAGAGCACAATCAAGATGAAGGGGAAATGAATGGAAAGAGCAGTTACTTCTAAAGGACTTCAGGCAGGAGAACAGGAATTTCACAGCTTCCCAACTCACTCCTGGCTGGTTTTCTTTGGTTTTCAGAATGGTTTTGTCTGAGCCCCTGGAGGAGGTGCCGGAGCTCAGGCCCGTCTCTCCTGGTGTGTTACCTTTCATTTCTTTCAGCTTTGAGAAGAGCCTTTCAAAGTTCTCCAGGTCCCCATCCCTCGTGGTCAGGCTGGCCAGCTCCTGGATGTCCATGTCCAGCATGGGATCTGAAATACAGCTTGGTTGAAGGGAAATTATTCTGGTTTCTCAGCAGAAAACCAAGATTTTAACAGCTGCAAATCCCATTTGCAAATTCCAATGTCACAGGAGAGAAAGAAACATTTCATTTACTGATTGCTCATACAGATAAATCATGGCATTGTTACTGTGGTGATTAATTTTATGGAATAAATCCTTCCCTGTGAGGAAGGGCAGGCCCTGGCACAGGGTGCCCAGAGCAGCTGGGGCTGTCCCTGGATCCCTGGAATTGTCCAAGGCCAGGCTGGATGGGGCTTGGAGCACCCTGGGACAGTGGGAGGTGTCCCTGCCATGGCAGGAGGTGGAATGGGATGGGATTTAAGGTCCCTTCTAACCCAAAATATTCCAGATTCCATGATTCTGTGATAGATTCCATGTGAGCTTATCCAGTATTTAAGATTTCTTGCTGATTCCAGGATGCTCTGTCCAGAAACAGCCAGAGAGTGAATCAGAGTGATGAGCTGTGCTGGGACCACAGCAAACACTCAGCTCTCACACACAGCTGGAAAGGAATTCCCATCCCCTGGAATGCTGCAGTGATTTGAGGACTCCCCTGGCTCTGGCAGTGCCTCAGTTTCCCTGAGCAGGAGCCAGGGGCTCTGTGGGCCCGTCCCTGCCAGGTGTGGATGCTCACCTGCAGCACTGTCAGGCTCCAGGCTGTTTGTGCCAGCTCCATCCTCTCCACCATCGGACTGGGATTCTTCCCTGTCTTCTGGGGATGGGTTGGACTGCCAGGAAACAAAGTTATTTCAGTATCAGTAATGCATGAAAAACATCAGCAGCAAATCAGGTGCTTCCTGCTTTTCCTTCAAAACCTTGCACTTTATCTCCAAGTGTTACTGCAAAACCTGTGCCATGAAAAGCCACTTCTGGCACTGCATGAAGGGTTTCAGGATGGATTTGTTGGGTTTTTTTTTTTTTCAAACAACACCATGAAATGACAGGTTTTGTTTTGCCCAAGAGGGGATAATTTGGATATAATCAAACCCATCGTGAATGGAGCTTTTAGTGCTCTTTCCTGTGGCTCTGTGGCACAGTGGGGAGGTCCCAGCCACCCCCCCACGGATGAAGGGAGGGCCTGAGCAGAGCAGGGACCAGGAATTACTGGAATTACTGTTTACTTCTGTCTCGGGGGTCTCTTCACAGCCACGGCTCCTGTTTGCTCCTGCCAAGGTGCTGAGGAGACCAAAGCCCTGGGTCCTGTCTGCAAAGAAAGCACAAAGTGCAAAATTACTGCAAGTACTGGCACTGGCCAGCTGGGACAGGGACTAATTCCCAGCACTACGGAAAACTGGGCTTTTGAAACACTTGAAAATAGATTTTAAGAAATTTCACATCCTCTCTAAGCTTTAAACTGCATTAGCAACATTTGCTGCTAAATATTCCCCCCAAGGAAGAGATGTGTGAGCCACAGGAGATGTGGGATCTTTTTAAAGCTTGTTGGAAGTGTCTGCTCCGTTGGGATCTGAGCTGGTAAATTCCAAACGAGGCAGCTGGAAAATGCAGCAGCAGAATTTGCTGTTCCTGGTGCCCAGGTTTAACCTCCATGGGAAGCAGCACCAGGTTTGAGGCTGGATTCAGGAAAACGAGAGCCTTTGCTCACACATGGTCTGAACGGGCTGAGCACGACAATGATGGCAAAGAAAATTGTTCAGTATTTAATTCAGAATTCCTGGGTGGATTCATCCATCAAATCCAGGGTTTCTTCTCACTGCAAGGTGCTCTGGGCTCTCCCCACTGCTGGCCCAGCGTGTACCTCAATGCTGTTTTAAAACCCAACCTAAAAAGTGATTTCAAACCTAAACAGTCATCTAAGATAATAAACGTGGTGCAGTATTTTTAATTTAAACTGGCTATATTTTTAAACCTGTTTTATATAAAAATATGTGCATAATGGGTGATATGATGAGGTGTTTTTTACTAAGTCAGATTTTTCTAAGTCAGTTTACTACTCAACACAAACTGGCCTTGCACTGAGTAGTAAATATCTGCAGTTACACAAGGCACTCAGGAGATTTTTTCTGCAAAACTTTGTATTTTAGTCAACTAAAACTGAAATAATGTGAAGTTATTGTACCAGAAATAGCCAGGAAACAATAATTTCTGCCAGAAGAAAGATTTAATATTGCTTTTTAAAAGAAGTATGTTCTAAATTATTACACTCATGACTAAGCTCTAGACTCAACTGTTGAGGTGATGTCATTTGGATGCTCTGTCCAAATTTCCTTGCCATTTCTCCAGACTCTAATTTTGAGGGGTTGGATGTGTAACTGAGCCCATCCAGCACTCACATAAACACATCTCCATGAGAGAATTCCTGAGCCCCCATTCCCAGTTCCCTGCTCCTGATCTGCTCTGCCCCATCCCTGGCAGGGATTTGGGGCCACTGGCTCTGCTTTATCCCCTTTTGCTGCTTTAACAGATCCCCAGCCCAAGGGGTGGGAAGAAGTGAATCAGTGGAGCTGAATGAATTCCCTGGAAAACGTTCAGCTGCCCGTGAAGTCCGTCAGGTCAGTGAACAGGAATGAACAGGAACTGGAGGATAAAAGTTTGGGATTTGCACCCCAAATCAAAGCAGCTTCCCCAAGTTTCATGGGGCTGAGCAGAGAGCTGGCTTTGGGGAAGCTGTGAAGATGGACATGGAGCCAATTTCTGAGTCATCTCAAGCAAGGTTGGACACTGCAGTGCAGAATGTCCTGGAGAGAGAACATTCCCACACTGGCAGGGTGGATGCAGTGATCTAATCATGGACCTCGTTCATAGCTGGGATTAGTTTGTCCTGCACAGAAAAATGGCAGTGGCTCCATCCTCCCTCCTCCAACACCACAGAACCTCAGCCAGAATTATTACAAATGTCATCCCCTTCTGAAAAAGCTGGAATGTGCAGCGGGGATCTCTGAACAGCAGCTACTTGTCCCTGGATGTGTGGTTAGGGAGGAGGCAGACACAACACTTGGTTGCAGGCACACCCTTGAAAAACCCTTCCTATAAACTCCTTTTATTGGATGTAAAAGTCATTTCAACTTCTGGGTGCAATTCAGGAAGTGGGTGATGCCTTACACAGTGTTCTTAAGGCAGCAAAGCCAAAAATGAGCTCATCCATTTATTGGAGGAGTCAGTGGCTACGATGGAGCCCAGAGCAGCTGGGGCTGGTCCATCCCTGGGACTGTCCCAGGCCAGGTTGGACAGGGCTTGGAGCAGCCTGGGACAGTGGGAGGTGTCCCTGCAGGGGTGCAGTGGGATGGGATTTAAGGGCCCTTCCCATCCAAGCCATTCCAGATTCCATGCTCTGTGTGGTTCCATAGGAATCACTCATGATGATGCTCTGAGCATGGATTCAGCATTCCCAGATTCCTGTTCCATAGCCAAGTGTTTTCCACTGCCTTTACCTATTATTCCTCCAGTCTGTCTCCAGCTGACACATGGTGATCCTTACACATAAAACTGGAATTAACACATCACACTTCACAGTTTGTTTAAATGGCCTCCCTAACTCAGGTTAATTGGCTGTGATTAGAGCCAGGCTCATTCCTGGCCCCACCTGAGGTGAGCAGCTTCACCTGGGATCACTCAAGCTGGGATTTAAGCAGGAAAGAAGCTGAGCAGCCTCTTCTAGAAGGCTGGAAAGGGTTTCTCTTCTTGCCACAGAGGTTCTTGCAGGGACAGAGGAGGCAAGAGCAGTTTAATTCTGCTGTGGGGAGGGAAATGTGTTACCTGGAGAATCCCTCATGTTCTTCCAGAGACTGAAAGGAGCTCCAAGGCCTGGAGAACCAACTTTACACCAGCTCCAGACAGGATTTGTTCTGGGAGACTCCTGGTAAGACTGTTTGTTTGGCTTTGAGTAGAGAAAATGCTGCTCTATTTACTCACAAAGCTCCTGGCATTGGTTACTTGATGTAAACTCATTTCTAATTCAACTGTGTTACATTTAATAATTATTTTTTATGGATCTGTGCGAGAACAATGCATTTGGTGGTGAGAGGAAAAAAACCTGAAGTTTAAAATTTTAATTAATAGGTGTGTGAAAAAAACCTGCAGCTTGAGAATTGTGTTGTGGCTTAATGCAATAAAATAATGTGGGGTTTGATGTTTGTGCTTGAAGAAAGTTATTCCTGCTCTGTCTGTAAATTTAAATTCTCAAGGAAACGGGTTTTTGAATTAAGGCAATGCTGTAGACTTAAGGCTACACCTAACAGTGCTGTGAGTATTTGCTACTACACATTTACTACTGGAGCTCTCTCAAGGTCTCTGACTACCCTTCCCTGCATGGTTTTCAACCAGCCAGGAACTGCAGGTGGAAAAGCTAAAGTTGGATTGACATGGCAGCCAGTTTCTAGGATCTGGAGGAAGCTGAAAACAAAAGATATGTTACAGGTTGTAAAAAGTTTTATTTTAAGCAAACTGAGCTCAATGATTTCCCTTTGAAGGCACAGTCAGGCTGCAGCACCTTCCAGATATAGCTCACTTCCTGAGGGGTTTGTGGTGATACAGCAGCGCTGTGTGCAGAGAAAATCTGGATTTTTCAAGGAGTCTGACCTTTACAGAACACACCAGTGATGTGCAGGAATTTCCCCCCTGTGAAGAACTGAACATGTGACTAAATTCTGCTGTTCTGTACACTGGCATCTGCCAAATACAGGAAATAAGTTGTTAAAAAAACATTTTTAGCACAACCTGACACCATCTGCCAAAGTTACCTGATTCTCTGTAATGGTTACACTGAATCAGACCCCACCTTTACCTGATGGGGAATGAGAAGTCCTCAAAAAGCTAATGCATTAAAAAATGGAGTTTAATAATTCTCATCCTGCTTTTAGTGAGTTCCAGCAAGCACCTTGCAGACACAGAAATTAACAGCAGCCTCTCTCTCAGTGCTTTAAATCACCCCACAGTTAATTGTTGTGGGAAGGGAGAAGCCACAGCAGTGGGAAATGGGACACCAGGGAGCAGAGAGGTGTTGGAAGGCTGGTGGTGGGATGAGGCTTTGTGAACATGACATTTCAGGCTAAGCACTCCTTAAGTTTCATCTTCCTACATTTTCTGCAGCAGTTTGTGTGATTAGAAAGGTAATTAAAGGTTTTCAAGTAAATGGAAGGATCTACACTTGCAACCACAGCATTTCCTTTTCTGATGAGTCTAAGGCTAAAGTGATTTTTCCAAAATTCTACCTCTACCTGATAATCAGCTTTCTCGGGAAATTATCTGGGGTTGCCCATTTTTTGCACTTTTGTCAAAAATTTCTGTGGTTTCCATGTACTTGAGTGGGGTTTTCTGTAGCAAAAACACTCCTTAAATGTTTTGACACGGCTCCTTTGCCAAATCTCATCTATGCACTTGCTATTCTCATCCCTAGTTCAAAAATTTTTAAAAAAAACTAAACAAAAATCCCCTACAACAAATGTGGAGTTTAACCTTTACTACTACACTGAATCATGGATCAGTCTGATAAAACTGATAATTACAACCTATTTCCTACTAGAGTTTGGTGGAACAAACTTTGAGTTTTCATTGCAACCTGCAAAATCAATGGAATATTTAACTCAAATTATTGGTAGAGTGCAAGTTAAAGTAGAGAGGGAACAGAAACAGGTGCTGGAGCAGGAGGAAGTTTTCCACAGAAATCCTTTCCTGTGAGGGTAGTGAGGCCCTGGCACAGAGAAGTCGTGGGTGGAAGTGTCCAAGGCCAGGCTGGATGAGCTTGGAGCATCCTGGGACAGAGGATGAGATGAACTTTGAGGTCCCTCCCACCCCAGAGCATCCCAGGATTCTGTGACAGATCTCACCCACGGCCTGTGAGTTCACCAGGCCATCAAGGGAGGATGAAAGCAATGCCTGAGCCCTCCTGTTCCCTGGGGAAGGTGCCAGAGTGCTCCAGCTGTGTCCAGCTGCTCAGTGTGAGCTCCTGATAACCCCCAGACCCCAGGAGAACCTACCACCCTTCATCACCACGTTGGACCAGACGTTGGCATTGAGGGCCTGCACAATGCGCTTCACTCCGGTGGACTCGGGGAAATCATCTGCACCAAAACACAAAGAACAACTCTAAAAACTCCTAAAAGTAACTAAAAACCGTAACGTGCCTCCAGAGGTGGGGCTGAAGGCCTGGCCCATCTTCTCACAATCACTTTAAATTCTGGTACAAAACACACATTTTTCACCTTTGATTCATGAGAGGCCAAGGAAATGGAAATTAATGCCTCATTTCTTGGGCTGAGCTTCCAGAAATAATGAACTGGGAGCTCAGCACTTTGCAGAGATCTAAATCCTTTTTGTTAAATATTTACCAGGAGGCCTACATTAAGTAACATCTGAGTAAATTTCATAGTAACAGACAAGGAACTTGAATCTTTTACCCCAAGATCTTTTACAATGCTGTATAGCACAGAAATATATTAGAAAATAGATATTAGAATTACTTTTTCTATTAAAAAGTAAAGAACTTGATACAGCCATTTAAAAAGGGTGTGTTGCCTGTAAAAAAATGGAAAGGAATATTGTAAAACTGTCACCACAATATCCATCTCTGAAAGTTCCAGTAATCCTGGGAATTACAGGAACTTGAAAGCCCAGGGAAGCATTATTCAGATTTTAATTTATTTACTGAACAGATCTGATACCACTTTGGATCAAGTCAGTTTTCCCATTTCCTCAGTTTAGTCAGCTTCCCATGTTTGTGCAGGTTGACAAAGGGAAAAAAAAAAACAAACCCCCAAACAATCCTTTGAACACAAAATGTGATTGTTTGGAAATCAAACTCAAATGACTCAGGGACACGTGCAGTAACTGAAACTGCCTTTAGAAATGAATTTAAGGCTGAAATCAGATTTTTTATCCTCTGTGATGCTGCTGTTTGGTTTGATATCAGAATTATCAAGAATCTCAGTTTAGAGCTCTTGTCCTGACTGTGCAAACAACTGACAATGAGTCAAAACAGAAGTTCCAGTTCATTTGAGATGAGCTGCCTGAAATGTCAGAATTTCGAACAGAGATTGGCCCAATGTGTTTACAGCATCTGCTGTGCCTTTTGTAACTCACCCAGAATGTTTGTGGGGTAAATAAGTTACTCACTGGAACACAGTTCCTCCTCTGCATGAGTCACAGTGAATCAACTACCAGATTAAACAGTTTGGAAAGAACATGTATCCCAATATTCAAAAAATTAACATCCTGAGTTGTTATTATTCCCATTATTTAAATGGTAAAGAGCTTGTTCTTTACAATAATTATTCAATAGGAAAATAACTTGATTTAAGGTTACTATTTTTAAAGCATTTAGTATTTGTTTAGTCTTAGGAGTCTTTACTTCTGATTTTCCCAGTTTCTGTGAATCAAATCTGTTAATCTCCCTCCTTGACTAAAGAAAAAAAGGAAACATTTTTAAAGGATGGTGTGGAGAGAGGGAGAGACTTCTCAGCTACTCAAAATCCAATTTTAGTAGGCCTTCAAAGGGGGGAAAGGAGTGGGATGTGTTCTAGCTGAGGATTTTATAGTGAATTATTTTTGGTGATTGCAATGTGCTCGGATAACTTGAAACAGAGCAAATGTTAGTGACTAATTCCTCTCCAGCCTGCAAATGCACTCAGTTATCTCATTTTATTCCAGAGAGGTAAGGTGTAAATGCTTTTTTGTGTCACTGAAGTGAGGAGATAAGGCTGATGCTGATAAGGCTGTCAGGAAATGCACAGTCACTTTTCAAGAGTGGAACATCACACTTCTGACTCTTCTTGCTGGTTTTGGTTTTTTTTTTCAAGTTATAAATGTTGGGCAACCAGTGATTCTGAAACTGGTTTATTTCCTGTTTAACAGCTCGTGTTGCTCTGAAATGTTTTTAACAACCTGCCATTTTCAGCCTATCATGTCACTGTTTGTACCAAGATAGTATTAAAATAGTTTTTCAGTCTTCTTAAAACCAGTATTTTTCTGCCCTCTTGCACAAAGATTTTCTAAGTGGAATACAAACTTCTGATGTATCAATACAGTCCTAGGGCAGTGCCAGCAAAAGGAGCAGATATTATTTTTATGTAGGTGCTGCATAAACAGCAGCTGGATTTGGGAGGGGACAAATGGAATTTCTCAGAGGAAATAACCTCCTCCTCCTCCTGACCTTTTATAGCTGAGACTAAGCCCCACCACCCAGGAGCATTCCATGCTGTAATCATGTGGTACATCAACAATTACAAGGGGCATTATTTTCTTCAGAAGATATTTTGGGGCACTTTTTCATTCTCAAAATGGCAAGAGAAGCAGCAGACCTACCATCTTCATCAGGCAGCTCCTCAGGGCTGAGCTCCACCAGCTCAAAGCCATGTTTGATGCACCACTCTTGAGCTTTCTGTCTGTTTACACCTAAATTGGGAGACAAAAATGGGTATTAAAGGTGCAGATTTGAGACTGGTATCAGCATATTTATGAGAATATTTAGCTGTGTTTTATTCCCTCAAAGCAGTTTGTTTGTTCTGGAGTGTATGGGAAAGTGTATAGCAGCTGGCATGGATCCTCCATTCACTGTGGATTCCAAAATTAGAGTTGCACTCCTCCTTGGAACTGAGGAACAGAACCAAATGGTTTTGCAGAGGGTACAATGTAAGTGTGAATGAAGACTTCTGTCAAGTCTGGGTTTGATACTGAATAAAGCTGCAGGGACACATCTGCACCTCCCAGTGCTGTTGTCTAGAACCACAGCAAACCTGTGTTCAATCTCCAAACTGAATTAAGCAACCAAGTCCCCCCCATTTTTCAGCAGGGTCCAGCAGCAGGAATGCCTTTTCGTGCCCCTGCAGTGGCAGGACACAGAGCTGAGCAATCAGGTAAAATTCTGATTCAGTTTTTACCAGATCCCACTGAAGGTTTCAGCTCCCAGAGTCACCAGGCTGTGCTCTATCAGCTCTCCAGGCCAGCCTCACCCAGACTCTGAGAAGCAATTGTTGATGTAATTAGAAAGTCAATTATTATGCAGGTTAATGGCTCTAAGTGAGGATGGGAGTTCTTTGGGTTTCCTACCATTCTCAGACACTCTGTCACAAACCAGGATCATCACTTCTGGCAGCCACTCTTCTGTCAGGGGAAGCCATTCAGAGACCCCCTCCAGTCCAGTTTTCTGCAGGGGAAAAGAATTCTTTGAAATACATCCTACAATACTTCAGTTTTTAATGGTATTAAAATTGAATTATATAAAGAAATAGGCTTTTTTTTTTTTTTTGTCTCAACCTTTCTGGTTTCTGCTAAATCAGTTTTTACTGCTGCTGGTTTAGTAGAAGCAATTTTGGGTAAAATGTACTGAATTTTATGTCTAGCTCCCTAAATTTTGTCTGTCCTAAAGGAGCCTTTAAGAAGCAGCACCAGCTAGGAATAAAGCTGGAGATGCTGAGCTGGATTTGCCACGGTGGCATCCTGACTCCTGAAAACCCCTCTTCCAGCTGGAGGAGAGTAGTACAAGAGAAGGAAACTGCTGCTATTGTTAGCAGGGAAATTTAATATTGAGTATTTAACACTGATCTTCTGCCAAGGAATAGAACAGCCCAAAGGGGATGGATGGAGAATGTGATTTATGGTTCTCTCTGTGATAAGGCAGCCACATGAGGGATGAAGCAGGAGGATGAAGCAGAAGAGCCTTACTGTTGTGCTGTCGAAGTACACAACAAATGCCTGCACAGCCTCAGCAATCTCCCCAGTCACGTGGAATGTGTTTGGGACCACACAGAGGTGGATATCTGCAGAATAATATTTGTTATCTATCGTCCAGGGGTAGAAATTCACTCTTCCACTTGTTATTGCACCCACAGTAAGGTCATCTTTTCTTGTGATACCTGTAGGAGAGAAAATGCATGAGGAGGAGGGTAAAACCAGCATCAAGAAAATAATTTGTCTAGAAAAGTACAGTGCTAATGCAGATCTGTCTTTACTATAATAAACTAGTACATAATCAAGATCTTTAAAAATTCAACTCCATTTGTTACTCTGTCCCAGATTTTACTGCTTAGCTTTCAAAATAGTTTATTTTCTAATTTTCAGTATAAAATATGGCCCAGGAGTTGCAGAAAGCCTTTTGTTTTCCTGGAAATGGCTTTTCAAATGTTAACCTCAAACTTAGTACCTGCGAACAGGATGTATGGAGAAAAAACCTAAACTTTATTACAACCATGTATGCTCACTGAGATGTAAAGATCTGTTTAACTGTGAGCAAAACCTGAAGGCAACTAATGAGAAAATAAACCCAGTTCCTACAATTCAGTTTAATTCCCATTAAATTCCATGTAGGAGCTCAACCATTAAAATCCAGTGCTTTGCTCAGGTGCTGCCAAAAGCCCTTCAAGGCAGGAACCTTCCCAGGAACACTCCTGGAGCTGAATTAGAGCTGGAAGCAGAGCATCCCATTATTCCTTGAGGGAAAGGCCAGGGTATCTTGTTCAGGCTGGATGAACTCGTGGACACTTTGGAGCACAGGTCAATTATTTATAAAATGGACTGAGTCATGCAGAATTGCCTTGGGCAGCAGAAGAGTTAAAGGATAAAGTACATGGCTTTTCAAGGATTTGTATTTTAAGGTACTGAGAGAGAGTTCCTGGAGCTGCTGGAACAGGCTGTTCCCCAAATAGTCTGGAGATGAATTTGAATTTATCTGTATCTTATTAGTATAAAGACAGGAAAACCTCCTTGCCAAGGCTGCAGTGATTTTTACAACTAAACTGCAAATCTGAGGAATAGATCTGGTGAATGAGCACAAGGGCACAAGGCAGGGAGAGCTGTAAACCAGGATTATTTGCAGCCCTGAGGAGGAGATGGAATCTGGGGGAGAAATGTGACCTTGGAATCGGAAACCTGTAGCCATTTCCTACTTAAGAGGATGAAACAGGAGTCTCCTCTCTGGGTTTCTTAAAATAAGAAGTGGCACATCTAAATGATTTTTCCAGGCTCAAGTTTTATTTTATTTTGGATGGCAATTATTTTTCAGAGTAACTGGTCTTTAATCAGGTGATATTCCATGCTAAGATTACCCACCTCACTTTGGAGCTGGGGAACAATGATCCTGAGCCACCACCAAACCAACCTGGATTCTGAGCTTTGTATTCTCAGAGGTTTTATTTTGAGTATGATATAAATTTCCCTTTACCCATGTTCTGACAGTTAAAAATAAGTAACTAAATTAAAATCAGTCTGAGCTAACAGAATTACAAGTCAATGCCACAAGAGGCTAAGAATAAAAGGGTCCACAGAAATTACTGAAACCCAGAAAATAAGCAGTAAGACTGAGGGAGGAAAGTGGGGTGAGGAAGAAAATCAGCTCTAAAGTCACTTGAGTCAGTCACCCTAACAAGGATACAAAGGGAAAGAACTTTCATAAAAGGTTTTCAAAAGCTGATAGGAATTTCGCATTTGCTTTGTAAGGGATACTTTTTTTTTAGAAGAGTTCATGGACAAATTTAGGTCTCAAAGCACTGCTAGAATGAGGCCATGTCCCATTTCCTATTACCTGCTACTTGTTCCTGTATTTTAAAGGGTTTTCTTTCATCCCATTGTGCTGCTGATTACCCATCCTTCATCCTGAGATTTTTGCCAATTCCCTGTGAAACTTCTTTCCAAGTAAAAATGGATATTGCACACTAAACTCAAAGGGTTTCAGGAACTTGGGGAAAGGATTTAGACTTGTGTCTCAGGCTGCTTGTGGGTTTGTAAGAAATTGCTGCACAACAGCCTGATCACTCCTGGCAGGAAACTGAGCAGCTTGTCAGGAGTTCCCTCCAAGAAAAGTCACTTGGAACAACTAGATTTTGGTCTTCAGAGCAAACAAGCAGAGACTACAAAAGAAATATACACTGCAACTCAAACTGAGTTCTCATTTGATGCTGGAATTAGTTTTAAGGGCTGTATTTACCACACCAGCATTCCAGAAATTTCCTTCCAAGACAGCCTGGATTTTAATGAAAGCAGAAAATTCAGCCAGAATAGTTTGGTATTTAATTTAGAGAGTATTGATCAGAATAAACTCCTAGAAAATTAATATGGCAAAAGATGGCTTGTCCAAGTGAGCCCTTATGACTCCTTCTTCATGTGAAACTGCTCAGCCTTTGAAAGTGTCAGTGGTTTGCCATGCAAAGAGCCTGGAAAGCCACGTGAGTCACTGTGTGAGCATGGCAGGAGCCAGGTCCAGCAGCAGCAGCTCCACGGGTGCCAAAAACACACCTGGAAAACTCCATAGCACTGACAGAGCTGCTTGGTGTCACCCAAACCAGCAGAGTTCAGGGTCCCCTGGGGAATCCTGTGCCTGCTGGCCACTCTGGAATGAGGCTCCCAGTGTTAGCAGTGGCTGCAGACAGGCTGGGTTTGTGTCCCACACTGCATAAAAGCATTTGGAGCAGCACAAGCTGCCTCATCACAGGGAATGATTTGAGGCCATTTTTGGCTGCTCCAGCATCATCCCTGGGTCATAACCTCCAAAGCCCTGTCCTGCACTAAGATCACCACATTTGTTGGATAATTCCCCTTCTCCAGTTTACCCCAGGACTGATTTTGCTCTTTTTGTATCAGAAACCCATTAAAAAACAAACAGCAACTGACACACGAGATCAGTTCATGGCTCAGTCCAGTAACCGATCCTGGCTGGTGTCACACAGCTCCAGAACTTCCAAACTTCTCTGGAATCTCTCCAGAGGAAAAGGTTTCATCAGGCATCAGTCACTGGCTTATTTTTCAGCAAGTTCATCTGTTGTGTCCCTTCTTCACTCACAAGTAATTATAAATTTTAATAAAGCAGGCAGTAGTTATGACCAATATTTTTGATATTTTTAGCTATTTACAAAAATGTTTGCTTCTTTTATTGACTTTTAATTTGATATTTTATCATGCAGAAAAGATTATGATTTTGAACTCAAGAGAGGACATGGCAATATTATAAAATTGCACATCCCATTTTTAATGCTGAATCTTAGTAAGTCTTCTGAAAGTGCAAAAACTTTTGAAAAAGGAGAGCTGAAGACCAGAAATAACTTTTCAGAAAACTTAAATAATCAGAGAACCACATGTAGCTCTCTTGCAATAATTGCCCTGTTCTCTAACACACAAGTGGTATTTAAGCAATTTTAGCACATTGCCTAATAATATTTTTTTTAATTATTACAACTTATTTTTGTGGGTTTTTTTCCCCAAAGGGATTAAGGTATTGACCACTCTTCCTGGTGTTTTTGAACAGATTGAATAGATATTTTAAGAACATAATGCCCTAAATGCTCCCAAATCTCAGAGTTGTCAGGTACACTGAGTAGTTCCCACATTCTGGCCCTTGAGAGCCACCTGGTGGAATAAACCATAAAAAATACTCCTAAAATTACACCAAGGAGTAAAGAGAACCCAAATATGCAGGGGAGGGAGAGGAGGGGAGTGGTAAAAACCCAAAAACAGAAGGAAGAACAATCACATTAGACAGCATGAAAACTGAGCCAATCTTATTTGCTGTTTTGTGATAAATATATCACAATAATAACAGGCAGATCGATGTTGAGCACTTTAAACAGCCTTGTTTAGCCACAGTGTCCCATAAATTAAAACATTCAGAAACCTGCACAAATACAATTATATCAGCAAATGTACCATCAGCTGCTTCTCATCCTCAAGCCATTTTACATTTAACAGGAGGAAAACCCTGGAAAAAGTCTTGGAATTGACCTGGAAAGTTCTGACAAGGTGTTTCACCAAATCCTTCCCACTGCTGCCCTGTCCCTGCCAGTGTGTCCTTGAACATTTTACAATCTGCAGCATCTGATTTAATTTCACTTGTTATACAAAGCAGGGACGTAAAATACTGATGGTATTTATTTTATCAAATGATTTGATTTCTTTCAGGAGGATTTTAATGTAACCCAGTCAGAGGACATGCAGACAGGATTCCAGTTTTGGTACTGGGAGCAGTGGAAGCTGAGACATTTCAAAGTGAGTACCAGTTAAAAAAAATTTGAGCTTAAATTGTATGACTCTCAGATTCAATAGCTTTTTGCTCACCTACCTTTTCTACCTGCTTCATTTCACTATACAACATAATCAAAGGGGAAGCCTAGAGGAATCTTGAAAAAATCAGTCTAATTTGCTTATACCTTCCTCAAAAATAAGCTAATAATAATAATATTTTTTTTTGTGTGGAATCTTTAAATAATTCAGTGTCACGCAGCTGTTTTGACAGAAAAGCCTTTGACTGAAGATCTTGTACTGTGACTTTTGTTTTAAAATGTGCTTTAATGAGGTGGAGGGAGCCAGTTCCTGGGAGCAGCCCTATGCTTGGTGAGGTCCTAAGGAAGAATTGCTCAGAAAGAGACAAAAACAAATGCAGAGAAGGGATGAGGGAGTTAAGTTCTACATCTCAGTGAGCACAGCAAACTGTTCATGAATTCCCTAAAAACCAGGGCTGTCCTAACACGGGGAACTCACCAATATCTGAACAGCTTCTTCCTGGAGTCCCCCGATTTTAAAACTACCAGAAATTCCACTACGGTTTCCTCCACTATCAGATCTTATTCTTGTGTTCCCCTTTTGAGCCATAAAAATGGCAAGTGGTTCCCAGGAAGACCACTTCCTACCGAATTAATTCCATGTATTCGGTATGAAGTGTAATCTGCAATTCTACCAGCTGCAGAACAGACAAATTTTTTAGCTTTTCCTTTTAGTCCCTCCGCATTGAGAAACCGGTGAATGATTTCCTTACAGCACTAAGGAGGCTCCTGACACCCTCAGCAAGGGGTCGGGGACTGCGTGGCTGCCCTGGGGGTGATCCCTGAGGGGGGAACTGCGACCTTGATGGAAAAACGAGAACCTGAGGGGAGAGCCGAGATCCTGAGGGGAAAATCGGGATTCTGAGGGGAAAATCTAGAACCTAAGGGGACGGCAGCGACCCTGAGGGGAAAACTGGGATCGTGAGGGGACGGCAGCGACCGTGAGGGGAAAACTGGGACCGTGAGGGGACGGCAGCGACCCTGAGAAGAAAACTGCGATCCTGAGGGGAAAACAGCCCCCCTGAGGGCCGGAGCTGGAGGGAGCCGCTGTCAGCCCGATTCCCGGGGCGCAGGCAGGCCGCGGCCCCCGGTTCCGCCCGCCTGGACGCCGCGGCGGCTCCGACTCACGTTTGACGAGTTCCTCGGGCGCGAAGTCCGCGGCACAGCTGGTGAGCAGCGCCAGCGGCCGCACTCCCGCCGCCATGGCGCCCGCGCCGCGCCCCTTCCGCCGCGCCGCTACCACTGCCCGCGGGGGGGGCGGCCGCGGGAGGAACCGGGCGGAGCGCGGGCTCGGCCCCCGCTGGATGCGCCGTCCCCCCTCTGGCTGCGGGGCTGATGGTGCGGCCCGGCCGGCGCGTCCCGTTGCCGGGTGCGGCGGTGCCGCCATGGCCGCGGTCGGAGCCGGGCCGGCACGGGCTGGTGCTTTCGGACAGTGCCGGAACCGGCACTTCCCTCCCCGGACCGGCCTCTCCTGCCTCGGCAGAGCAGCCAGGACACCCCGGGTTATCCCTCAGCACCGCGGGTCAGCTCTCGGCTGAGGCGCGATTGTGCTGAGGGGACGGGGGATGCCCGGGGGTTCGGCCCTGCCTGAGGGGCAGCGGCTGGTGCGTGTCGGAACAGCGCTTGGACTGTGAATACTGCGGGTTTTGAGACCTTGGAAGTGCTTAGTTAACAAAAATACAGGGTTTTGACATGCGCCGGTGTGTTCTCCTCACAGGCTACCTGGAGTTTCTATCTCTCGTTAAAGGCTTTTGAGATCCCTGCCCTGTGAAAGCAGCTGTGCCATGAGTGTGAGATGTGTGAGGAAACATCACTCTTTTAAATCTCAATCCTGAAGTTTTTGTCACTGCTTCGTGAGGTTTGTTTTAAAATTGAGTTTCTCCAGCTTTCCTACTATCAATGACTTCAAGTCATTTGCTTTGTATTCTCTGATTTATAATAGTGCAGAAGTCGCATGGATCTTTTTTTTCCCTGTATTTAGGAATAATTTAATTTGAATTAAATCCTACCTAACCCCATGGGGTTTGGTTACAGGTATTATTTTTGTCCTAACTTGCTTTTTAGATTCAAGACCTTCAGAAGCTTAAAATGGAAAAAAACAACTTGAAAGGAGATGCAGAAGCCGTGGATATTTGTGACCTCAGAAAAGCAACTGAAAGGACTGAACTTGGGCTGAGAGTAAGTAAAATAGAGCAGATCCAGAAAATGATTCCGTTTTTTAAGTCTGTGTTAATAATACACTTGGGCCACTTATTTGTTGTCTTATAAGAGCCCTTTCCAATCAGCAGCTGATGAGATTACTCAGACATTACAGTTCAGAATTATGGCTCCCTTTTTTGGGTCATCAGAATTAACTGATCTTGTGCCCATAAGCCAAAATCAGATTTTAAGTCTGACAGAGGCACAAAGTTTATCAACTTTTCAGTCAAGCAAAGACCTGGAGTGCTTAATGAACCCAGTTAAATAAAATTAATATCCTTTATAACTTTGCAATAGGCTAAATATAATTTTTTCCCCTCTAACAGAAACACGCTGAAAATTATATAAATGTTGTAAATGGCCAAGAGTTAACTCTTTCTTCAGCTGGTAATAAAGAAGAAAATTCCAAAGAGCCCCCTAAGTGGTAAGTGAAACAGATATTTTATTGCAGCAAGACACAAAAACTGAGCTGACATAGTCATGTCAAGCAAATGGGAGTATTGACCTAGAAAAAGTTAGTAATTTCCTATTAAAATCAAAGTGACTTTTGATTTTAAGTTTAAAAAAAAATAAAAATGTGAATGCAATTCTGAGTGGCTCCAGAAGTGCTCTGCTAACTCCTGTGATTTCACTTTTGCTAAACACAAATTTTAATAAAAACACAGTCATTTGGATAGAGCTAGATGAAAGCAGAGTGGGTTTAATAGGTAAAATCCAAGTAATTTTTAGGAGCCTCACTGCCTGTTTCTCTCTCAATCAGGAGTCTCCCTTTTGGTGCCTGTCAGAAGCAGCTGGTCTTGCCACGAGTTGAGCCCGTGACTGTCCAGAGGTGCAGCAAATCAGCCCCACGTGTGTGCCAGGGCTCTCAGGTCTGAAATCACACCCTGATTGTTCTGCCAGGGCCCACATTCCATGAGTGCTCCGTGCCTTGTGCATCCCATAATGCTCTGGCTGCCCATGGATCCAGGCTTTGATAACACCCCACGACTGAAAGCGTTAAAAAATCCTCAGCAGAAGGAGCAGCTGAGGCAGGAACCTTCTCCCAGCCCAGGATTACATTTCATTTGGGAAAGATTCCATCCATGCAGGTGTGGAATTGGCACTTCCCACTCCAGGCTGACAAAGCCACTTTTATCAGGTGTCTTTTTATTAATAATTCCAATTCTTGTTATCCTGTGTGGCACTTTTTCCCCGTGCATTGATCACATCCCTGTCAGCCTGAGTGAGGAGTTTGCATTGGGAATCATCTCCTGTTTTAATTGAAAGGTGCTCAATTCCCCCCCAATTCTATTTTTTTAATAGCATCAGCAGTTTCCTCCCTGCATTACGGTGTGTTATAGTAATAAAATAAATACCACAAAAGCACTGATGAGGTGAAAATTGAACTTTCTGTCTCTGTGCAGCCATGTGGGTAAAAGAGTAATTGGCTTGGATAATAACTTGTGTTCTTACAACCCCAAATCTAAATGAGCATCTCATTGATACATTTGCTTGTAATTACCATCAAAAGAAGAGAGAATATATAGTGCAGATAAATAAATTAAACCATTTTTGGTGCTTTCACAAATTGACACAGTTGTTCAATAGTTCAAGTACACATCTAATGATTCTTGAACTTTTTATGGCATATTTTATTTGTAAAAATTGGAATTTTCCTGGATTTATTTTTATGTTGATAGAAAAGAATATGCACCAAAGTATTTTCAACTTAAACTTCTACTGTATTAAAAACATGAAGCATCCTTCTGGGTTTTACAGGTATGCTTTAGGTATTTCTTAGAACAAGAAGAAACTTGTAATTTTCTGTCCACTGGGATTTAAATCATCATGGTTTTTATTAGCAGAATAGCTGAACTCATTTCATGCAGATCACAGAACACATTAAGAACTATGTTTTAATTCTGATTACTATCAGGATTTTTTAATTCCTCATTTACTAATAATCAGGTGCTGTGCCTGCAGTGAGCTGTTGTGGTCCATCAGGGCAGCAATTCCTGAATTCCAGACCCAGCCAGGGTGGACTGGATCTGTGTTATCCTCTGTGAGGAGCGTGCAAACCACAACACAGAGCCAGGGAGTCAATCCTGACTGGGCTTCCCACTCCTAATTTAACCCAAAAGTGTGCAGGTGTGGAAATTGCAGAGCTGGGAAGTGAAGTGATTGAACAAAGTCTGATAAAAGTGTCTGTGTGGATAATAGTTCAAGTCCTTACAAAGTCTTCCATCTAAATAAAGGCACTTTGTTGGTTTGTCCAGTTCTGTGTGAAGTCAAATAATATTAATTTAATCATTTTGCAAATTTACAACATGTTAACCAGTTTCTGCCTCTAAACATTTCAGCCCTGGTGCAGTTATTTTAAGGTTATCCCTATTGTATATTTCAGCAGCAGGTGGAAATGGATTTTAAAATTATGCTTGACCCAGAGAACACGGATAATAAAGCTGGTTTAAAACATCCCAATGATGAGACCAGACTGCCACTTATAACTAAGAAAAAATCTGCTCCTGTAAGTAACTTTTATTATTTTCTGTGTTTATTACATGCATTTCTTTACACTATTACAGTTCATACTTATCAGTCCTAAATAAAACATTGACATGAAAGTAATTTCCTCAAAATTTCCTGCTTTTTGACATGGGTATTTAAAGATCAAAACAATTTCAGTGGTAATACTGGGGAAAAGAAATCTGACATGTAACAGGTTTATGTCCCAAGATCCCAACCCAGCAAAAATATGAATATACATGGGATGTGCATGGTCAATAATCTCAGGAGAATCAGGCAGAGTAGATAAACTGGAATTTAGGGATTTCTGACCCAAAGATGCAGGAAGAATTAAAAGCCCATTCTTCTCTCTGCTCTGGGAATGTTCAAATCGTGCAAAATGAAGTTTTGGTTTTTCCAAATTTCCCTCCTGCAACTGCAAATTTCGGTTCTGCTGCCAATTCTGCAGCTGAATGTAAAGATGATATTTTTAGCAAAGAATGCTTTCAAAAAAAAAAAAAAAAAGAGTAGGCACAGCCATCCTTCCAAAAAATCAATTATGTTCACAAATTTAGCACAGCACTGTGGTCCACACAGCCAATGGCCTCACATGGGGATGCTCTTCTACAATTTAATTTATGTGACAGAAGCATCCTGCAGCAAGCTCGGTGCTCTAGGAGAGATTCTGGGGTGTTTGGTTTTAAACAACATAAAGAGAATCTGTGAATGGCACAGTTGTGAGCTGCCACTTATAAAAAATGATTTTTGGAAAGCTGTTGCCCAGACTAAGAGGTGATTTGTCTAACCCTGTGATAATAGAGTTAATTAGAAAAAAGCATCATGGCTAATAGCTTTTTAGAACCACTTTAAAACACTCACAGAGAGGAATATTATCCGACTGCAGAGAGCCATGTGTTTTACCACTCTCCCTGAAACACGCACTGAGCACAGAAAACTTCCTTAAATTACAATCATTTAATGTGAATTACTCAGGCTCCCAGATACATATTTACAGTTTCTGTGGAGCTGACAGGCTGAAAAACCAAGCAGGTACTTCCTCTCTTATTTATTCTCTTCAGAGTTTTCGAATCTTAGGACACAATGTATGGTTTGGGATGTTCTGCCTTTGCAGGCTGTAAAATTTTTGCAGGTGCTATTTGCAAAATCCACTTTTGTTGTTAAAGGTGGCGTCTACCAGTAGCTAAAGGAGGGATTTTATATGATCTATACGATTATACGTGATATATATGATTATTCGCAGTACCAACAATGAATCTGTGCGCAGCTGCGGGTGTAAAATGACGTTAATTCGGATAAAATTTAGATTAAAGTCGCTGAGGGAATGGGCGAGCGGCCGGCAGGGGGCGCTGTCCGTACGCGCACGTCCCTCAGGCCTCCGCGGGGTCAAGGAGCGGCTCCCCACAAAAAAATCCCTGGAAAAATCCCCTTTCACCCAAGTAAATTAAAAACTAATTGCTTGTCTCACGCCATTCAGGCGCATTCCAGGAGTTTTCGACGAGGGCTGAGCGGTTTGAAAGCGAGGTGAGGTTAAAAAGTCGGGGTTTGAGGTGACCTGAGGGGTCAAGCACAAATCTACCCGGACTTTTTGTTATCCTGCCATTCCAATAGTTGGAAAAATTATTAGTCAGGATTTCATTGTTTCACCAAAAATGATGTCTTTTCTTGATCTTTTGGTATTATAAAGTTGCTGATGCTGGATTTTATCATAGAAACTAAGAACAATTAACTGTTGCCCTTTTGGACCTTTTAAGGTCTAATAATAATGCTTCATCCTCTTCCAAGTTCTGTAGTTATTTTAAAATGAGGGCTTTAATTCTGGTTGAAACACACACCGGGCAACACTTTCTTTTGCAGCCTATATCTGGATAAGAGATGAAAAATGATGAGTGGATAATTATTAAATATGTATACTTCCCATGGAGTATTCAGCCAAAGGAACAGTAATCTGAATTGCAGTAAAAATAATTCTGATGCACTGCTGCAATGTAGGAAAGATTCACAGCTCTGCCTTGTGTTTTCATAGGAGTGCTGTTCTGTTATAGAATTATACTGGCACTTTTGGGTCCTTGTTTTCTTATAAATGTATATTATACTGTAAACTTAGGAACCTTTTCATTTATTCATGAGGTAGAATTTAATACGGTGATGATTTCTAGCCTTTATGAGTTGCATCTTATCTAGTGTGGCTCTAATGGTGATGGCAGTGATTCTGGGGCCTTTTTTAAGCTCACTTGTTTGAGCACAACCATTCTAATCAAATCTTCAATTATTCATTCTTTATTCAGCATTTGCATGCTGCTAATCATCAATGCTTATCCCTGAAAGTGTATTTATTTTCAAAATTATAAAGCAAGGCAAGGAATTTCCTTAATTTCAAGCAACTAGAAGAAGTTGTAGAAGGAAACCAGGTCTTTTTATGCCCCACACCTGATTGTGTTTTTGGCTCTAATTACAGCCAAAGCAGAGTTTGGCAGTGGTGGCAGGATGAGACTTAAACAAATTGAAGTCACACTACAGTAAATCAAAAGAAGCTCCTTGCATTTGTATTACTGTGTGTACTCATAATAAGCAGCACGGTGATTGAATAAAATCCTCTTGTCACTAAAAATAAAAAGGAAATAATTGGTGAGAGAGAGTTAACAGATGAGTGCAGTCAGCATCCTCTCAACCTGGAAATGGGAATGTGAAGGTCACCCCCATCTCTTCTGACAAACGCAGAACGTTTTGTTGGTAAACAAATTAATCTTTGGAAAGGTCACCATTTGTTTTAAGTTTTTATCCAGTTCTTGTCATCTGGAATTGGAGATTGAGTGTCATTTTGCAAGGCAGGGGTGCAGCCAGAGCTGCTGAAGCTGTTTGTGTGCATCTCAGCATTCCCTGACAAAACTCCGTGCCTGATTGGGATGCCATGGGCTGCTGGTTTGCAGCTGGCTCTGGACAGGAACGGAGGCTCATCCCTGAATTCCAATCAGTTGATCCTACAAATCCTGCCTGCTGTAGGCTGGCCCTCTGCCCACCAGTAAAACATATTGTGGTTCAAGCCAGCAATTATCTCCCTCGCTCCCTTCTGTGCTGCTGCTGGTGCCTGTTTCAAAAAGCAGATGTGGGATTCACCAAAGTTCTCCCTCTATTCTCTTTCACACCTGTTAGGGGGGAATTCTGATGGGTCTGGATTTCTGGGAGGGCCAGGAAAAGGGGCAAAGCTTGATTTTTCCAAATATGTGGAAAATTGGCAGTTCAGAGCAATCTCTGGTTACTCCAAAAGCTTAGAGAAGGTAAGAATAACACAAAAACTGCTGTTAAAGATGCAATTCCAAATTTTTCCAATTAAATTTGCCTTTTCCAAGCACTTTCCTGACACTCTTCTGAACATACTGAAAGGTGACCTTAGTTCCATTGATTTTATTTTGCTGTGCTTCTTCTTTCCCTTCATGGGAGAAAGTGCTGTGTCCATCAAATCCTGACAGAAACTTCTTAACAACAAATATGACAGTTTGGAGAAGATAGATGAAACAATAAATTAATCTGTTATATCCCTTTTTTCTCCATCACTATCAAACCCTTCAATTTTCTAATATTTATTTACTAAATCTCATCTCTCTATTCCTGCTTTGGTACACACTACTCATCTTTTCCCTGTATTTAATACTAGGCTCTGTTTTTTATTGGAGGAAAAAAATACTTACAAAGATATTTACCAAAAAAACCCACAAAAACAACCACATAAAAAGATGTTCTAGTTAAATATTGCTAGATAAAAAGAAAACAAATAGAGAACTAATCAGAAAAATCCCTGTGGTGTTCCAACAAGTGCCCTATTTAAAATGAAGCAAAAAGAAAAAAATAAAGTGGGAGAGGTTTATCCACAGGAGAAAAACACTTTAGAAAGGGTAATAGAATTGTTTTTCTTGTGTCCCAGGTTAATTACACTCAGAAGCACTTGAAATGAAAAAATAGTTTTTTAGCACACTCCAAGCATATTTTAAGGCAAGTCAGCCTTGGTCTGCCCTGCAATTTAAGAGCTCCCTTCCAGCCCTGCAAAACTGAATTTTAAAAGTGCTCATGATGAAGCAGTGATGTTAAAAGTAAACCTTTCTCTTGCAGTACTTAATATTATTTTTGAGGTCTTACTATAATCGTGTTGGCTTACTTTTAGTGACAATAACTCCCAAAATGAAGGCAGTTTTGCTTGGGTATCTCCCTGAATTCTTCAAGAGGGAGCCAGTGCAGCAATCAGGGTGCTGGAAGAATGTGGAAAGGTGGAGGGGTTGGGTGGAATTTCCGTGGGGAGCTGTTTTGGATCAGCTCCATGGTTCCACTGTGGTGCCTGTCCTACTGAATGATGGCACTGGGCAGTGTAAATGAGAGATTAAATTATATTTCTGTTGCATCAGTCCTTGTTTTAACATCATGCCTGCTGTGGACTTTATATAAATTAAAGGATAGAGCAAAAAATAATTAAATATCTATCTCCAATTTAAAAAACAAACAATGCTCCAGGCTGCTTTTGAACTCACACACTCCACCTGAACTGCTTTTCCTTGCAGCTTTCTACATCTCTGTGGACACAATGAAAATAAATGTATTTCATGTGCTGTTTATCATAACCAAACCTCATAACTGGGATTTAAATTAGGATTAAACTGACCAGGAGTAAAATCAGTGCTGCCTTCCTGCTACACCAGCAACAGTCTGGAAGAGGAATCACTGTTTAATTCAATTTCTTGCCTTTTATATATTTTTGTTGTGGCCTCACCAAGCTGCTGGGGCTGAGGGTGAGCAGGAAAATGTGGTTTATAATTTTATTTTCTCAGTATCAAACCACTTACATGGCAGCAGACATAAAGTTAACCTTTGTTCCATGGTTATTGCTATTTTCTTGGAAGACCAGGACATGAGGATTCATCCTTCTCCATCCCTTAAAACAGAATGCTCCATAATGGCCATAACCTAAAATGAAGGGCTGGGATTTCTCTGAAAGGTTCTCTATTACAATAAAAAGCACAGATTTTTCTCTCCCTCATCTCTTGTGGGCAGTGTTGTTAGACAAATTGGGAGGAAAGATTAGAATAGTTAATTTTGATCTGTCTCATTTCCCTCTTGAGGGTTCCTTCTCCCTTTCTAGAAAGTTGCTGGCTGCTGTTATTCAATAATTAGGACACAACAGTGCTCCAAGATCCTGGTGATGGCCTGGATTGTACTAAAAGCTTGATGATCATTCTTTAAAAGCTAATATTTTAAAATATTTATTTTTCTTTCTGGTTCCTTGCCTGTGTATGCATTTTATATTCTTTAACAGTGTTCTGTCAAGAAACGCTGTATTTACACTGCTCTCCTTAAAACTGAGCAAACTGCCTGAGATTCCCTCATTAAATAGTACACAAGACATCAATTAAATTTAATTAATTTTATTTTAAATTACTGAAGTAACAACAGTAGACAATACTGTAGCATGTTCACAAGTAATAAAAGGAGTGGTGCACTGTTAAATCTTAATGAAACAGTCATGGCAGAAATTATATTTATTATTTATTGCTGCAGGAGTAGAGGAGTGTCTGTAAATCCCAGATTTCCCTGTGTTCAAGGAGGTTCTGTCTCTTCCCAGATGTGCAGTCAGAAGCCAGGGAAAGGTCCCACAGCCTCCAACCCTTGGGCTTTGCCTGCCTTTCACTCCCCAGGTTCTCCCTTACCCTTGACAGAAGAAGACACCCCAAAAGGTGAGTCCCAAAGGCCCTCTGGGTGCTGCTGGGCTGCTGTTTATTTGGGAATTTTTTTGGGTGGCAGGTTCATTCCTGCCACCTGCAGACTACCAAAAATTGTGATTTTAAACATTGCAAAGGGTAGGGATGAGGTTTAGGCCACTTTCTGCAGGTGTAGAGTGTATCCTGCTGAAAGATCTTTCAATTAAAGGAAACTGCTAGTTTTGTAGTGTTGATGTAGAGCTTGGGTCTGCCTTTGCTTAATTCTTTCTTGGTTGCCAAGAATTCGTTTTTATTTCTAGCTGGAATTGTTCAGGAGTGTCACCTTCTTGTAGGTGGCCAAAGGCTCATCCTTCCAGCAGCAGAGAGAACTCTGCCAGCCCCTCCCGTTGTGTCCAGAGCAGCACCTTTCCCTGAATTCCCCAGGCAGCACAAGAAATCAGCTGTAGGTGAGTGCAAAGCATTGATAACAACTTTCAGCTGCATCTCCAGCTTCCCTCTCAGCTTTTATCTCACAAGGAAAGAGCTCTGTGATGAGCAGTCACCAAATTCTGCAGAGCATAAAGCACAGAAAAATGCTGTGTCTTGCAACAGGGTAGGAGTCGGATTTCTTCTTCCCTGGAAGGGTTTGGTTCATTTCTGGGCTCCTCCTGGGTTCCCACCTGCCCATTTGAAATTTTAAGCACCCAAATCTGAAGCTGTGCCCAGTGTTAAGCCAGTGGTGCTGTAAATCCTGACTGTCACCTGCTGATCAGGCCTCTGTTTGCCATGGGATTAAATTAATAACTGGTAATAAGTAAATTAAACCTGCAATCCATGTTTTATTTCTGCAGGAGAGATCAGTAGCAGGCTGGACCCTGATAACACAGACACCATCACCTTCCCAAAGCCAAAGGAAGTAATTAATGGCACATCTTCCTCTGCTAAAGGGAACATTGCACCACTCCCATCCAGCAATTCCATGGTTTCAACAAGGAAATCAAAGCCAGAGTGGAGGTATCCAGCTCAGCAGTTGGAATCTGAGGTGCACATTCCCTCTCAGCCACAGGTATTTGGTGGAATGAATCACTCAGTGAGGATTATGAGGTTTTTATTTGTGTTTTTAATACTTTCTTCACCAGAGCTGGCTTAGGAAGTGAGTATAAATCACAGGAGGTTTTGAACCACATCCAGTAAATAGTAAATATTGAAATAAAATAACCAGTACTTTGTGTATTCCCAATTTCTGCTCTTTCAAGTCTTTTACATAAATTTGTCTGGGTTTTTTTTTTTTTTGTTTGTTGGTTTTTTTTTTCACAGAATCTTAGAAACTTAGTTTAGAAAGGATGTTAGGAGGTTATCCAGACCTCCAGGCAGAATTACCTGTACCTGTAATGTTGCAGACAGCTGTTTTTCTAACCTGTTCTGAAAACTTTGGGTGATAGCAACTCCACAGCCTCCCTGGGCCATCTGTTCCAGTGCTTAACTAACTGTCTTTACTGTTATAAGAGAGTTTTTGATTGTTTCATCTCCATTTCCCTCACTGCAGTTAAGCAAATGTGGTGTTTCCCTTTATATTTACAGAACACTCTGAGGGACCTTGACCTTGACTGCTCAGTGCCTGCTCTTTGTTCTTGATCCCCATGGAAAAGGGACATTTCTTCCTTTTACAGATAATTATTGTGTTCTGTGACAAGCTCTCTGGAGTTTTGCTTCATCTTTCCAGGGTTTTTGACTGTTGTGCCTTTGAGAATGTGTGAAAATGAAGGAGAAAGTAAACCTGAGAAAGGGAGATCGTGGAATCATGGAATGGTTTGGGTTGTAAAGCTCAGGGACACCTTCCACCATCCCAGGGTGCTCCAAGCCCCATCCAGCCTGGCCTTGGACATTTCCAGGGATTCTGGATCAGCCACAGCTTCTCTGGGCACCCTGTGCCTGACCTCCCAGGGAACAATTCCTTCCCAATATCCCATCTAACCCTGCCCTCTGGCAGTGGGAAACCATTCCCTGTGTCCTTTCACTCCAGAGCCTTGCAATACCCTCTGCCAATCTGTCATACTATCAGTGAGATGTTAAAATAAATAACAGTAATTACCTAAAAATACATATATTTATACATATATATGAGTACAGTGCCCTTAGAATGAAAATCAGAGCTAATGAGTTGCTGGCTGAAGTTGCCAGGAATTAGGGAGTGCTGGAATGTTTCTATTCCAAGCTTTACCCCATTTGCATTTTTATGGTAGGATGTTTCCCATTCTCCTGGGAAAGGTGGGAGGCAGTGTCAGTGGAGAAATGCCACTGCAGTTACTTTCTGCTTTTAGTCCAGTGAATCAGTGTAAAGTTTAATTTTTATATTTGATAAATCAAGCATTCCTTTGGTGCAATCGATATATTTATTTAAAATTG
>NC_031779.1:18788273-18845645 GCF_001522545.3 Parus major
AGTGTTCTAAACTGGATAAAAACATGAAGGAGAACTTTAGCCAGAAAAAAAAAAAGCAATTATTAATTAGGTGTGTGAATTCAAGAGTCAGCAGAGTTGTTGCACACCAGATGTTTTCAAAGTCGTATTAAAATAATCCTCAGTATAATCAAAATAGGCTGACATCAAAAATTAATCATTATGTCCCTGTTCTTCTGCTGGGTTTGGGAATTTATAGAAGTTTTTCAAATGATTTCAACCTCTTAAGTAAATGGTAAAACTCCAGGGAAATTCCACTTTATTCTGCACTTCACTGGGAGCCCAGGCCCTGACTCTGTATCAGGATTTACACAGCCTTGTGCTGTAAATACAGGAATTTGGAGATGTAGGATCCAAGTGGAATCTCCCCCTTAATGAGGAAGAAAAAAGTTAGAAAGATAATTTGAGTGCAGGTGATTTGTTTTTTTTAGAAAATTAGCAAACCTATTTAAGTAGGTGAAAATATTAAAAAATATAAGTGATTCCCTTTAAAAGCAGGATTTGAAAGTGCTGTTTGGAAAAGTTATTCCTGTTTGTTTTTATTAAATGCAGCTATATCTGCATATTTCCAGTATTCATAGGGATTTTACATAGATTAAATCATGATAAACTTATTAAAATGTAATGGAAATATTTGGAGTTTGGTGGGTTTTTTTCCTTTTGAAATGTTAAGATTTAGACTGATTTTGAGAAACAGCAACACAAAATTATTAACATTGAGCAATTTTGCTTTGATCTAATTTTAAGTACAGCTGATATTTAAAATTTGAAAAGGTGAAAACAAAAAATCCCAACACTAAAAACCTTTAAGATCTAACAATAAAAATTTTGTATATTTAATTATTCTGCTCCTACACATTTAATATTTTAAAATTAAGATTTATTGAAGTAGACTTGGAGGAAGCTGGAAAATTTAAACAACAAACATTTAGCTCAGTCAAAAGGGACTAAATATACAAAATGCTAGCTGATTTCAGCAGTATTTTTATTTTTTACTGCCTTTTGCAACATAAAAAAAAAATTGAGCTACAAAACCTGGGACAGAGCAGATAAACAAGAAGACACCAAAGTTTAATGATACTCAGTGATTTCTGTGTTCAGTTTTGTAAATCAGAAAGAAAACCTGAAATTCTCTGCTCAGTGTCCTTGATTTCAGCATTTGGGACAAATCAGAATCTGATTTTTCTTCCCTTGCAGGTGGAATTCCAAGAAATGGTGACAGAGCCAGGAGGGTGAATTTCTAATTTCACAACAGCAGTTTCAGACCCATGTCAAGTTTCTGGAAATAATCCAGGAAAAGGGATAGTGAAGGGCTTAAATTGTACTGAGGAGCAAATGGTTCTATTTATTTCACCCAAACAAAAACCTGGAATTTCTAGCATAGCTAAAAAAACAAAGTAGATTCCAGTGTTCAAGGATTGTTGTCAGGCAGAGTGAGAAGAAATGAATTTGAACCTTTAAATCAGATTTACTGCTACAAATGTGTGCCAAATACAGAGAGAAAAATTCAGTTTTATTTATGAAACTTTGGGTATTATTTCCTAGAGCTGTCCCAGGTCCTGGGGAGCACAAGGTGAGTGATCCCAGCTCATTTTCCTCCTTCCCCTTCAGATCCCACAAACCTTTCGTGTCCTGTCCCTCTCTCTGCTGTTCCTTTTCTCCAAGGCACATTTGAGGATTCTTTGTTGGGAGAAGCCACTTGGAGATGAGCAGAATTTATTGAGGAAATGTCAATTAAAGGGTGTTAGGTCATGGCTGAGGTTGAAAGGGGGATGAATTAATTCCTCTTATTTTAGCACTTTGGAGTCATTAATGCAAAACCCAATCCCATTCCCAAGTGTTCCTTTGTCCACATCCCAAATTCCAGCTGAATTTGGAATTTCTTACCCAGACTGGAGGCTGAAGCAGAACTGATGGCACAGGTGCACTGGAACAGGCACAATATATTGAATTTATTTGGCTTGGGTTTTGTTTAAACCAGAAGAAAAGGGTTATTAACCATTTAATCATCTTTATCAGGTGTCCAGTCATGGAGTAAGGAATGTTCAAGGTGGATCATGAGGAATGTGGTTCATCCTGTCCAGTGGGAGGGCAAGGATTTACCAGCAGTGAATATTCCTCATTAAATCTAATGGGGTCATGCCAGTGGAAGTTAATATATTGTGAATTAATATGTTTTATTAACCTGCCTTTGAAAAGTACAGTGCTACAATGCTGGCATGGATCTGCAGAGCCAGAGCAAAATGCAAATTTTCACTTACTTAATTGCCACTTTGTTCTTCCTTGCAAATAATTCTTGGTTTTCCAAGTTATATTTGCATGTTATTTTTTTGGCCCAGTTCTTAAAACACAGTGTTTTCAAGAGGACAGTTCAGGGTAAGGAAATCAGCTGCATTCTTAGGCTGATATTTAAATGGTTTGAAAATATTAGGCAGCATTTTTAGTGCCTTAAAATTGGATGAGAGAACAAAATGAAGCTTTGAGACTGAAGTTTAAATACTCAGAGCAAGCTTTTTTCTAATTACTGTAGCTTAATACCAGAGGAGTAAAAAAATAAAAATAAAATCAATATATTTTACTTAGATGAGTTTTCCAAGTGCCTGGTAGCACTGTGTTGACTGCAATATGTAAGTTTGGTAAGAAATGACCTAAAATTAAACTGGTAATTTTAATTTCTCTGTATTTTCTCATGTTCTTTGTGCAATTGCCAGATGCACCTTAGAATGCTGATCACTTGTAATAATTGTCTCTATAATTAGCCTGAAATATCTACTTTGCTGTTTTCTACATGAAGGCACTGAAACTCTGAGCAGATTTTAGCCAAAATTAAGTTTTCCCTGAGTTTCTGGTGATTTTCTGTGTGCAAATATATAGAAATGTAAGGATCTTGTTCCTGGATCAATCAAATTTTTATGCCAAACACTGAATATTTTGATTAATCCTGATGGATTAAACAATATCACTGGAGGTAACTGCCAGTGGAGCTGTGGCTGCTTGCACAGACACCACAATTGCTTTTGAATTACACCAATTTGAAAATTACAGGCTTAAAAATTATAGTTACAGTGCTGCTGTCATTTCCTGCAGTCTTTTTGAACGTGAGCATGGAATCAGCTGGAATTCTGACCTGCAAAGAGATAATCCAGGCTCAGACAGGCTGTCACTCACCTTTCCTCTGCAACAAAGTGAGCAGGTAGCACTGAGACATCTCCTTAATGAAGTGCCTTTGGTGCCTTTTATCTGTGTGAAGGACAAAATTACCAGGATTCTTGCTTAATGATGGTGTCATTTTATTTTTTTTTTCTACCCCCAGTGTTTACAAAATTAAAAAAAAATAAATAAAAAAAAATCCAGCAACATGAAAGACTCCCAACAAAATGGTCTGCATGGTTAAATTAGAGAACTCTGTAGGGCTGTAACATTTAGGTCTGTATTTAAAATGACAGAAAAATGTGCAGTTACATCAGTAATAAAAGTAAATTCAGAAAAATACTGCAATGAGTGCTGTGAGATTTCAAATAGGATTTTTTTTCCCAGCTTTTTTGAATCCAGAAATCTGATTTTTAATTTTTTTTTTCCCCAAAATCTGTACCAGGGGTTTTCTGACTGCAGTTTGAGGGGGGGGCTTTCCTTGTTTTCCAGGATATTCCCAACACATCCGTGAGCACATCCCTGACCTCGCTCTCCAGCAGAACCTGCAGATGGGGAGGCTCTGTGACATCCTGGGTACGTGATCAGCTCCTGCTTCTTGATTATTCCCCCCAGCTGGGAGCAAAAGAAAACAACACAAGGACTTTTTTTTTTGTTTGTATTACTATTAAATATAGAGCAGGGAGAAGCTGAGAAGGAATTGTGGCATTTCCTGGCCACGTTATCCATAAAAAAATCCCGCTGCTTCCCTGTACCTCTGTGCTGAGGTAAAGGAGCCTCATCCTGTGAGCTGCTGAGCACCACAAAGTGTTCAGTGTTGTGCAAAATGAGGGAGCTCATTCTGGCAGTGCTCATTCAGCCTCACATGGAGAGAAAGATGTGCTGCAAAAGAGCAAGCCCTTATTTAAACCAATTTTTTTTTTTTTTTAAATGAGGCAAAAGGCATCTATTTAAAAGTTTGGTTGTTTTTGTTTTTTTTTTCCTGACAGGTTTCTTTTAAGCAAAGCAGGGAAGGATGATATTTAGCAGTGACCAGCTTCACTGGCTGCCTGGAATGACAGATTTTACATGATTCATATATATTTCAGGGTCATGATTATTTTATAAATGCCATTTAGTAAGTTTGGAACAAAAATATATTAGACCCAGAAATTTACAGTTGCCTAAAATAATAATGTAATTGCCTTTATATATTATCTAGGCACTAATAGTGGTTTTTTCCACTGTACTGTTTTATTTTTTTTACATGAATTTTTTTGGCTTTTAAATGACAGAAACTTAAAGGGACAAAGTCACACAATAAACAGATTTTTTTTTTCCTCATTTCTGAACATGAAAATTGCTTCTGTTGTAAAGCAGACCATGAGGAAGATACAAACTAGCAAAATATTAATTAAATTATGAACTGGATGAGATGCTTTACCTGTGCCTGGCAGAGGAGCACTGAGATTTTCCATTTTGGTTTGTTTTTTCCCTAGAAAAGGATTTCCATGCTGGTTGTGACCTCCTGTGAGTTAAGCTGTCCCTGGAGCCTCACTGTGTCCTAAGGAGACTTTATCTCTCTTTATAGGGCAGTGCTACAGCAGTAAAATGTTCTGCAGCTTTTTATTCCCAAAATTCACTGGAATTGTCAGTTTTTCACTTGAGTACTGACTGGTGAACAGTGCTGAACTCTTCTATTAGTTATTTTTTAAAGTAATCTGGTAAATAATTATGTAAAATTATATAAAGGCTCTGCTTGTGGGCTCTGTGCTACTTGAATGCCTCAGGTGAGCTCTGGCCTCACATTTTTAACGTGGATTATTTCCCTGCAGCTCTGGCAAAACAAAATCAAGCAATAGGATCTTTTATTCCTTACACTTGGCTCAGGCTTTCCTTATCCAATCCTTGTTTTGCTGCAGTCATTCCATGGAATAGCAGTTAGCCCTGGCACTTGTGCACAATAAAACAATGAAAGGCTTCCCACTGATTTGGATCAAAATCTTGGAGTGCTCTTTGCCTATCGATGCTTCAAAGCCCATTAATTTATTAGCTCACCTATTAACATTAATATTTTAGCAGAAGAGAGTGGTTAAAGTTTTCCAAAACTGCCTGTATTACAGATTTTCCTTCTGTGTGGACACAGCCCTTCAGGCCAAGCTGTTTTTCCATGAGGAAAAGCAGATTTGCACACCGTGCTGGAGTGGCTGCCCCGCACACTCCCATCCCCAGCAGAGGTTATTGATGATACCCCACCGTGAGCTTTTGTGTGGACAGCACAGGAGCAGGAACAGCCCATGGAAAATCCAGGCAGCGTAGAAAATTGCAATTTCCTCAGCTTTCTCAACTGAATGGCTCAGTTTTATAATTTACTGCCGTTAATGGGATATATTTTTAAAGCAGTTCAGTTCCCATTGATGCGAACGAGAGTGGGGCTCACAAATCCCCCTGCACCACTTCCCAAATCCTGCCCCCAATATGTTCTACAGATTGAATCCCAGGAAGCAGCTCTTCCTTTGGGCTGCTGACCTGTCTACAGAGAAATGCTGAAGCACAGCAAAAGATTTGGGAATGAAACCTCATTTTTATTTATTTTTCCAGTGTTTTTTGGTTTTTTTTTAGGAAAGCTGTTTGTGAGCAGAGGGTCGGGAGTGCTGGGATTGCTGTTGGGAAGGTTGTACCTTTCTCCCAGCAGTGAACACTGTGCCCCTTTGTTTCAGATGCCAACGTGGACGTCATCTACATCTGCCCCCTTGCTCTGAGTGAGGAGTTAGTGCAGTATTACCATAAACTCCTGGGTCTGCAGGCAGCTGTTAGATCTGGGAACCCTGAGGACATGGCTGACCTGTAGGACAGGTTCAGAATTCTCACCCCTGAAGCTATAAACAGCTTCCCCGTGAGTTTGTCTTCTAATTACTACAGCTTGAGGGATGCAGTAAAATTAAATTGGAAATTTTATAACTTGCAACGCTCTGGTACACATCAGTGAAATATTATTGCAAGTTTAAGGGCTTTACTGATTAGACTACTAGTTAGAGCATTGGAAATAAATATCCTGGTTTAGCTTTATGGACTTGCTTGAGATAGTCCTAGATTGGCTATTTGTAGGCTCTTGTCCCTTCTGACTCTCTGCTTGGGACTGGGAACTTGATAGATTTATATCTCTAAGCAAATCATAGCAATAAACCATTCTTATTACTCCAACTTTATCTCTGGCTAGCCCAGCATTCAATCATTCCTGTGTTTGCAGTGGTTCTTGCAAGTAAATCCAGTGCAGAGCTCCTTAAAGAACAAGGTTTAAACAAAGCTAGGTAATAATACAGAAATACGACTTTCAAACAGATCAAAGTAACACATAAATATTAGTTCCAGGAATACAAAAGTGATAGTTCCAGAAAAATAATTAATAATAGAGAAATACTACTTCCAAATCTGTCAAGTCAGGTTTAAATCCATGTGCTAAAACATGTTCTAATTAATGTACAGTGTGTACAGTGTTTCTGCAAGTGCTGCAGTGCAGTGGAGACTTTCCATAGGGAATAACAGTTTTATATTCTAAATATTAAACCTACAGTGTCTTGGCTGGGGTTTGATTTTTATCAAACTTTGAGGCACATTTAGAAGCCCTGCTGCTGGTTTTGCTATTTTTTTTTCTTTTAAAATTGCACTTTGACAATCATAGCAGGTTTTTTTCTCTGGATGCTGGGTTATTTTTGCAGTAGTAACTCCCAACTATGTTTTAATACCAAAATTTTTCAGGAGAATGGGCAACACCAGATTTGAGGTGAAGCAGGTTGAGGTGAACCATGTCTCTTTAGTGCCATTAACACATAAACATGTGTTCTGTGCCATATAAAATTAATATTTTTTATGAATATATCTTCTGTGTGGAGAGGAATCTGCTCAGAACTGCTCCTTGGCTTCAGTGACAATTTGGGCTGTGTAAGGGTTTGAGCTTTATAGATTCTTTTACAGGATCATTCTCCTGGGTTATTGAATAAAAAGCTTTTATTGCACCTAATGGATTGAAATTTATTCCCAATCAATGAAAGTGTGGCTTGAAGGCCACTTTAGAGGGCTCCTTTTAGCAATTCCAGAAGCACAAATCAGCCTTGCACCTTTTCCCAGCTATTTTGGTGGAACTGGATGGAAGGAAAATGTGTGGAAAAGGCACAGCTGTCCCTGATCCTCCACTTGAGGTGTGTCCCAGCTGGAGGCAGCTTTGCTCTCCTGGTGATCCTGATGCCACGGGCACATCTGGGATCTTGGGAAGCTGAAAACAAAACAAAAATCAACAGGTTTGAGAGCCAAGCACTTTGGTTAGTCCCATATCCCCTTTTCCTGCTGGAATCCCTCAGCTCTCCAGCTTTTCCCTGCTCTCCCTCACACTTCCATAGATCCTGGCAGCTCTGCCACTCTCAAAAAGGAGGAATGAAACAGCTTTTACAGCCTGACCTCCTTAATTGACTGTAAAATCCATTATTGAGGGGCACAAAGCAAATCTCCTCCCTACAGCCCTGCTGTGGCCCCAGGCTGGGAGCTGATCCTGCTCCCTGCATCCAGAACTCTGGAATGGGCCAGCTCCCTGCTTTTGGAGCAGTGCTCAGGCAAAGGGAAGCCATGGACCAGAACTTTAAACGTCTTGCCTTTAAAACTGATGCAAGGAAAAGGGCTCCAGGTAACTTGTTCACTGTTCTTTTCATCCTTAAACTTCCTGTAATTCTCTTTTTTCTGCTGGAACTCCGGAGAGTGTCCCATTCCTGCTGTCCTTGCAGTGTGTCCAGCTGAGATTTGGGCACTTTCTGGAGCTGTGTTTGGTGTGAGAAAGCACCAAGGGACTGCCAGAAGGGGATTCCTTGTGTCCTTTTCCAGCATCATCCTCCCTATCCAAGCAATGAAATCAGGATTTCTCTACTTCAGTCCCTGACAATGAACATCCAGGACTTGGAAGGAAAATATCCTGTGTTCTTCAGTGTTGGAAATCCCTGGCAAATCCAGGATTTACATTATCCTGAAAATACAGGGATGCTTTCCTGGGGCCTAAATGAGATGAAATCTCAATAGGAAGATGATTTTCTTCTTGTTGGGATTATGATTTGTTCCTGACAATTTATTGCAGTGTATTTCTCTTGGGCTATTTCTTCATCCCTGTCTCATGCTCGGTGTATTTTTGGGAAAATAATTGGAATATATGCAGGAATATATAATTGGAATATATGCCATGCATGGGATATGTTGTTTAAAACATTTTTGGGGTTTTCACCTGCCATGAGTGACATTCTTAATTTAAATTCAGAGCTTATAGGATATGTCATGAACTGCTTGTACAGCAATAGGTCTTTTTTTTGGGAAGAAATGAGAAACTCCTTTCAAAAAGTTGGAACTTTTTTCTTTTTTTTTTTTTTTTTTTTTTTTTAAGAAAAAAAAAAACTATTACAAAACTGCTCCCCTCTCCATAAGTGGTCCTTTAGATCAGCTATCAGAGCCCCTCTGGAATGGAAATGTGCATCCCCAGTAATTTAATGTAAGCACAGAAAGCTTTTGTAAATCAAAGTGTTTTATTCTCAGAGAATCACTTCAAGTACCACTGAACTGTATGTGAAATACATTCCCTGCTATAGGGAGGGGGGGGATTCTTCATTTTTTTTATTGATTTTTAGAAGCTCTGGAGTTAAACCATGCCAGGAGTGTTGCTGAGATGAATCACTATTATCCAAAGGCCACCAGCCTCTCTGCCGACTGACAGAAGGATAATTCCACATGGATCAAATAAATACAGATGTGTAGTAATTAGTTCTATTCCCAATGAGGCCATTTCCAACCCACTAAAGATGTGCACGATTATGGAGCCTCACCCCAACAGCTTTTATCAATTTAAACTGCTAAGCTACAGGATAGGTCATAACCCAGCCTGCTATTAATAATGTATTTATTGTGGGCAACATTAGGAATTAGGGGGAGGAAAAAAAAATACAAAACAAAACCAACAAAACCACACTTTTCATAATAATAAATATTCTATTTTTACAGGGGCATCACATGTGCCTGGCCACTGTGCTCAAGTACAGTCCCAGGACAATGCAGAGGCTCCAGGTTCTGCTCCAGGGCAGGGATGCCTACCTGGTTGGGGGCGTTCCCCACCTGGATGATTTGGCTGTGGCTGACGAGCTCCAGGTGCCAATTTTGGGCTCAGAGCCAGCAGTGGCTCAGCTCTACAGCACCAAGTCTGGCAGCAAGAGAATCTTTGCCAGTGCTGGAGTGCCAACCCCTCCTGGAGAGCGGGACATCCACAGCAGGGAGCAGGTGAGCTGATGGATTGAGGATTTGTGTTGTTCCAATAACTCCATTGATGAGACCCTCGCCAGTGAATAATAGTTTTGTATTCTAAATATAAAACCTACAGTGTCTTGGCTGAAATTTGATTTTTATCAAACTTAGTGGCACGTTTAGAGGCTTTGCTTGAAGCCCTCTTGCTGGTTTTGCTATTTCTTTTCTTTTTAAATTGCACTTTGACAATCATGGCAGGTTTTTTCTCTGGATGCTGGGTTATTTTTCCAAGAGTAACTCCCAAACCCACATGGGTTTGATCAAGTCTTGGGTGAGGTTGGGTCTTTTTTAGGCTCAGTTAAATGCAGTTTGTGCCCAGGGAAGGAAGGAACACAATTTTCTGGGGTTCTTCATGGGCTTGAGGATATAAAAGTGTTTGGCCCAATATTTGAGACAGTTTGTGCTGCTGCCCCATGGGTGAAGTCATGAAATAAATCCATTTTACCAGTGACTGAAGATGCACATTTTCCAAAAACTCTGTTCTGAGGGGAAGAAATCTCTCCCTCAACCAGCCTGTTCCTACTGAGGTTCACTGAGCATCTTTGCAGTTTTACTTTGTACCCAGTTTGTCATTGCTAAATTCATCTCTCTTGTTGGCATGACCAGTAGGAAAATAACAAACTCCTATTGAACTAAAATTACAAGGCACAAGAGCTTTCTGTACTTTGATTTTACGTGTTTATTTCACAGCCAGTTCCTCAGTATTTTATTCTCTCAGCTGATTTTGCAATTTACAGTGATACATCTAAGTATTTCTTTAAAAAAAAAACAAACATTTTTATGGTGGTGTTACTTTTCATCCAGGAAAATAATCATTGCTAAGGTTTTTTTGTAGGTTCTCCTGCTTCTTCAAGAGGCTTTTCACATTGCTTTGGATTTTATTAATCACCTTTAGCACTGACCAATCTAAGCTACACAAATCCATTGCAACTTCTCCAGTAGATGAAATAAATATATGATCAATGACCTGCAAAACAGCCGTTTGATTTATTTGATTCACGTAAATTATTTAACAATACTTCTGGTTCATCCTACAGGGTTATGGCATTTCTCCTTCTGTTGTTTGCTTGTATGAAATATTGACATTTTAGGTTAAATAATCAAAGTGAGGTGACACCATGGTAAAGCACAATTCAATTTTCACTTAAAGATAGCACATAATTCTTTGTGATTGGTACAGTCCTTACAGGATTATTGATCCTTTTCATTACTGTAAAGGGAGCTCTCAAAAAAACCACATTTATGCCTTTCTGAAAAGCTACAAATGGAACACATGTAATTGTATTTTAGGTCAATCTTTAAAAAAAAAAATAAAAAAAGAAAAAGAAACAAAAATCCCTCAAATTACTCTGTAAAATGTAGAAGACTCCAGCCAATGCAACAAGATGTGAGAATACTTTTACCAGGTTCAAAGTCATTTGCAGTTTCTAAGAAGCTAATTGCATCCTGCGCCAGCTGGGCAAAAGGCATTTGAAAGCCATTTAAATCTGTGTACATACACAAATAAATAATTAGCATTTTTATAAAGCCTGCCTGGTACCTCCTCTGTGCATTTATAACCATGGAATGCACTCTCCAGTAGGAAAATTTCCCAGCTGTTTTTGGCTGGTGTTACCCTGGCGCATTTTTGCAAATAGCATCGTCCATCCCGCGTCGTTCCCCGTCACAAACGTTTATGGGAGCAGTTCTGGTGATCCAAAACCTCAGACAAAAAAAACAACCCCAAAACACCTGGGCAGGCAAATTCCTCTGCAGAAAACAGGGATGAAGGCCATGGAGTCTTCAAAGGTTGCTTTCAATCCATACCCAAACTGCTGTAACAACACAAGCGCCTCGGAGAGAATTAAACTGTATTTAGAAAATTAAATATTTGGGAGCTGGAAGTCTGAGGGGGGAATTTTGGTGGTGTCTCAGTGCAAAGGATTTTGTGTCTCTGCTCTGCAGCTGCTCTGTGCTCTCAGCCAGCTCATCCTGGACAATTTGGAAGTGCAGCGTTGGCTCTTCAAGGTGGATGATGAGCGTGGAGGAAACGGCACTGCCTTCTGTGATGTCATTTCCCACCTGGAATGCTACCCCTGGATCCAGAGGGAATGGCAGGGACATGGCCCTGAGGTGTGGAGTGAGAGCCAGGCTCGTGTGAGTAACAGAATTGCATCTTCTTTGTTGTCTTGGCTCTTTCGTGTTCCTCCTCCTCGCTGCAGATCTCTTCCCTGAGCCTTCATTTGAAGGAAAATGTTGAAATCCCAGCTCAGCCTGGCTTCACAAAGCAATGGGCAGCAGTAATTCAAATAAAACAGGGAAATATTCCAAAATACAGAGGATTGCCTGGCAGCCAACTGTGGAATGAGTTGTGTCTTTACACTTCCTATGCAACAATGGGCAGTTTTTATACATTTTTTGTATACATTTTATACATTTTTATAGCTAAAGTGAGGACATATAAAGGAAAGCTTATGGACAGCACAGCCTAATCTCTACATAGACATTTGGAATTATTGAGACAAAGATGAATTGGGACTGGGATTAAAATAGCTGAACACCACTAATTTGAAATCATACAAACTGATTGCTTTTTCAGCTGGTTTTCTATGGATTATTTTTCCTGAATGTTTTGCCTCACTAATAACTTTTAAACCTGTATGAGACAACAGTTGAGGTCTTGGTGATAATTAAAGTCCTGCAAGTTTCATTACCAGGTGTGTTTAGGTGAGGAGAGCCATCCATAAAAATCTGACTAAGGGAAACATTAGAGCATGAACTCAGGCACTCCTGAATTCCTAAGAATTCCCAGGATTGAGAGGCAGGAAGATGATTTGAACTGCAGAAAAATCCATATGAAAGCACACTTCATTATTCTGGCATTCCAAGAACTATTTGTAGTTTAAATATTCATTGGTATTTAAATGCGTTAATTTCAATAAGCATTTGATATTTCTGTATATCTTGCCAAATTCATTCCTAATGTAATGGCTTTAAAGCCAGAAGGAATGTATCCAGAAAAATTGTTTCATTTACATAAACTACTCATTATAGCTCCTCTGATTTTTTTTAATTCAATCAAAACGGGTTTGAAATTTGGGGTTGATTGAATTATATTGTATATTAAAATTTCAAATTGGGCTGATTACGGTTCTGCTGCATTTGACTGATACAAAAGAATTCCACATTATAAAACAGAGTTCCTGATATAAAGCTGAAGGGATAATTTCTCTGCTCTGCAAGTCAGGCAGGATGAAGCAGAGCCCTGGAAATCCAGTGGGACACAAAGCTCAGGATGTATCCAGGTCCTGCTCCCAGCGCACCTGAGTCAGGACAGAATCAGGAGTCACCAGCTCCAGTTCTTTGCTGCTCTAAATCCCTGACAGGAGTGGCATTCCCTGATTCTGTGTCTTTTTAATTCTTTTCCCAAGTGCTTCTGCATAAAGGGCACTGTGAGCCCTGACTTCCTTTGGTTTTCCTTTTTAGTCCATTTACCTCAAGCTTGGATACAACCAGTGAGAAACCCTGAAATATAAACACATGTTGGAAGTTGGGAAATAACCATGGAATAATGAATTTGGCTTTTTGGAATGTTCATTTCCCAGAGTCAGCAGACAAATCCAGGCCAATATTGAAGTGGGATTTGGCAAAGTGTTGTCCAGGGAAGCTCTGGGTTCCTGATCCCTGGGAGTGTCCAAGGCTGGATGGGGCTTGGAGCAGCCTGGGATAGTGGAAGGTGTCCCTGCCCATGTCAGGGTGGAATGGGATGAGCCTGAAAATCCCTCCCAATCCAAACCTTTCTGTGATTCCAAAGCGTGGAACTCGCTGCTGTTTTGAACACCTTGAATGTTCTCTCAAATTTCCCTGCCTTCCACGTTTACCCTCTTTTGAAATAAGGAATTGCAGCCTCCCCAAGCCTCAGCAGGGAGAGCAGAGGATTAAAACACTCCTTTGTCAGGGAACACCATTGTAATGATCCACATTTAAACATCAAAGCAGGAGTTTGTGCTTTAATGTCCTGCTGCAGTGTGGGGACCTGGTTCCTTTGATAATGAAGACGTCGTGTCACGGCGGCGCCTGCCACACACAAACGGATGCTGGCAGGTTATTAAAAAATTCAGCTTCTTGATGAAAGACTATCCTGCAGGCTAGGAGCACAGTGAAAAGCCTCTCCATTCTGGTGGAATTATTAGAAATGAGAACATGACTGTAAGCACTAAATTATGGTAACACTTACAAATAGCATCATTTGCATAGCAGTTCAAGACACGCCACCCAGATTTTCCTCAGTGGCGTGGAGTAGGCAACAGATTAAAAATAATGGACTTGGTGAGTTTGAACTGGGTAAAAATCTATTCCAGCTAAAAAAAACAAGGCTGATTTTAGATTCTTCACTGCAAATACAACATTGGGGCAGACCCAAATGCATGACAAGATTATGGATGGATTTCACTTTGTTAACTTAATGCAGTCTCTGAGTTATCTGAACAATTAATTTGCAGCTGCAGGAAGGGTTGAATTCACAAACTGCAAAATGTCTCAAAGTCCATCAGCCTCCTGTCCACTGCTCAAGTCCTGTCAGCAGAGAAATTTCATCCTGAGGCCCAGAATCCAATGGCTCGATGTCCAGAGAACATTTGTGGGGTTGGTTGTGGAGACATCTTCCAGTGTGGAAAAGAACATCAGGGTCTGGCCCTAGTTGTGCCCAAAAAAATGAATAAATACTGAGTGTCCTTATCAGATTAATTGTGTTTTGTAGGGTAAAATGATGATTGTAGGGAACAAACAAATTCATTTTTAACATCTGCAGGTTTTCTGTACTAATTCAAGCTTCAGTCAGCCCATGCATAGCACAAAAAGTGGTTTTGCTGCTGTAAGAATATGTGAATAATTGTTTGGAATATTTAGATAAAGATATCCATAATCCTTATTAATATATGGTATATTATATGGATATAATATATATATATTATTATATAATATATGGGCATCTCACTCCAGCTCAAAGTCAGCAGCTCAGACTCAAAAATCTCACCCAAACTTTTATGGACCCTTGGTGGGAGGCTCTAAATTCATGGAAAATTCTCATTATTGCTTTCACAATCTCTGGTTTAGAGGGATTCCATCTTGTTGGAGCTGGGAGAGTATCCAAGGGTTGATCATGCTCACTCTTGTCTTCATATTTTCCTTTTTCTTAGAACTCAAACTCCCAAAACTCTTCCCTTTTAGGGCAAAGAGAACATCACCTTCCTGTTGGCATTGCCTTTTTTTTTTTTCCCTTTTAACAACTCCCTTTTATATAAATAACACAGGGCTGTAGGATCCCATCCTCTTGTATAACTATGGAACTGTAGTAAATCACTAGATTAAATTACTACTGAAATTAATTTTAGAATTCTCTTTTATTACCCTGTGACTTAATTAACCACCAGGACCAACATCATGATGTGAGTTTATCTAGCAGCAAGTCTGAAAATAACAAAGATCAGGCTGAAGACAAAAAGGGATAAAGAAGAGCTGAAAATCTAGGGATAGAGCAAGACACAGAAGAACAAGCAACAAATTCTCTCTGAATAAGCCCCTAAAACTGGTGATAACTACAAAACCATCCCAAAACTCTCCATTAAATATCTGTCATAAAAGGAGAAAAAAAAGGATTTAGTGCTCTTGGGCAGCCTCTGCTAGAAAAATATTTGGATTTTACTCCTCCAGAAGTTTTTGTCTCAGTTTCTTTTCCTTACAGGCTGCAATTCAGTTAATTTATTACAAAGAGGAAATCAGAATCTTTTCAAAAGGTGACAATTCTGAACAACTTTTGGTCTGAATCACCTAAAACAAGATTGGGATGTGGCTCAGAGGACGTGGCATTGATTGCTTTTGGAAAACAGGGATGCAAAATGTTGGATGTTCCTTTAAATGAACCATTTTTTTGGTCAGCTTTTAAAAGTCCTGTACTAAGTAATAGATGAATTTTGGGATTAGCTGGAGATCAGGAATAATGGGGAGCAGATTGTGTCGTGCTTGGATGAATTCCACACACTACAGCACACCTGGAGTTTCCACACCTTATTTCTTTACTGAGTTCAGGAATTCAGAGTAGGATGTGTTTGCAAACAAATCAGGATAAAACCAATCCATCAAAAATGTAATTTCAGAAACCTGCCACTGCCAGCACCCTCCTTTCTGACCTCCTTTGAACACAGAGCTTCCTAGCACTGCTTTTTTCCTGATTTTTTTTATTAATTGATCTTAATGTAACACCTAAAGCCCACGGAGGGGGTTCTGAAGGAGCTGCTTGTGCACGTGGAATTGCAGGTGTGGTATTTTTCCAGCCTGAAGAGGGCCAGAAACTCTGACAGATCCCCAGAAAATGCATTTCCAGCATTTTAGCTTTCCTTCTAACCGATAACATGTTTAACAGGGAAAGAAAAGGAGCCCAAAGACTTCAGGAAGAGATCAATGATGGAAAGGAGCAGTGCCGGAGGTTTCTTAGCGTGAGCACAACAATTATTCCAAATAATTAAAATATTCATCGAACCTGCAAACAATCCTTATTTATTAAGATTATCTGAGTGTGATGAGGAAATCTGAGGTGAAATAAAGCAGAATTGCATCCCTGGGCTTGGTGAAATCCGAGATATCATCTCTAAACCACAAGCAGGGGCTCTGCAAGCTGTTGGGCTGTGTGTCCTATTGATTTAATATGCTCCTAATCAGTACATAAAGCTATAGGCCTGCAGTGTTAATTTTTCATATGCTTACAAAGTACCCTTTGATTTTCTGTCACGCGTTAATTACAGCGTTTTGCCATTAAATAGGAAGCTTTGTGTAAACTAATTACTAGGTAATCATTGTCTACCGCCAGCGTGCTGTTCCTACCTTTTATTTTATTCGAAAAATGCACAGATCTCGCAGTCTGGAACCACTATACCTTCCAGCCATTAGCTCTCACTAATTCATAGCATTATTGTGCTAAGATTGTAGGAGTTGTAATTGTTGTGGTATCAGTGCTGTTAATTACCGGAGTAAACAGTTGAAATGGTGCCAAGGTCTATTGTACAAGGCAGAGGAAAAGGAGGTTTAAATGTTACTTCCACCATCTGGGGACTGGAGGAGAGGCAAATGCTAGAAAACAGCAGTGAGGCAATATCAGAACTTCAGCTCCAGGGTTTGAGGCCATATGGATCCAGAATATTTTGAATCAATTGAATTTAAGTGCCAGTTTGTAGCAATAACAGTGGGGAAGGAGAGGATAAAGCAAGAGCACTAAAGAAATCTGAAATGCCTTAATGTTGGTGCAGCCAATAAAATGCCTGCTTGGATTATTTTAAAAATGTTTGTTTTGCTAAAATCCAAAAAGTAACACATAGGCAACTCTGGGAATAAAAGGAGTTTAAGTGTGTGTTGTTTGTGAAAAACAATGCAGGTTTTGTCTGACAATTCCTGTAGCATTACAGCAATTTCCATAAAATTCCTGGGAAGTGACTGTGGGTTTTCTGTACAAGGTTTTTTTCTTTCTGAAACCACATTTTTGGAATTCATCAGAATATTTTGTTTACATATACAAACCAGAAAGGAGAGCAAGTCACAGAAGTGTGGCGAATTTATAGAGATTGAAATAGAGAAAACTCAATTACTTGGGAAAATAATTTTCATCTGAGGGCATCAAAATTGGTTGTGCACTTGCAGAAATCTCACTAAAATACAGGAAAATGCCTTCAAATATTCCTGATCTCATTTTGTATGAGATTTAACATCCCAATGTCCTGAACTTCCAGATGCTGCCTTTGAAATAAATATGTGATTGTTGTTTAAAAGAGAGATTTTTAAAGATCATGACAATTATGTTTTCTTTGCTCTGAAGGAAGATGTGGGCAACCTTGAACATGCAGGATGCACCTTGCAAAAGACACAGTTTAGAAGATTTATTTGGATTAGAAAGCAAACTAACAAAGAAAATTATCCTAATCCTAAATTACCATTCAGTGGATAAGCAAGCAGAATTCTTTGAGGAGTTCACGGCACTTGGAAGATTCTTTTTCTGGCTGATTTTTGGCAGCACAGATTTGATCTTTGATTTCCCTGCATAGATTGTTTTCTGAGCAGGGATCTGGCAGCAAATTGCTGCTGCCAGCTTCGGAGTGTTTGCAGGAAATAGGAAGGATCTCTCTTCCTAAACAATCCTGGTTTATTTATTTTTTATTGGTCTGTTAGCAGATGTTGAAGCAGTTCAGGGCACAATGTAAACATGTGCTTTTCAATGGATGGTAAATAGGAAAGTGCACAATGAGAGGAGCACTTGGGAGGGGGTTTGGAGCAGGGCAGGGGGGGGTTTGTGGGGTTTTTGTGTGTCTGTAGTTGAATTTAGAATTGAAAGAAGCGCTTGATCTTTCTGTACCGAAACCCTCAGCGTGCGGAGCGGCAGCGCCAGCCCGGCCGGAGAAATGTGGCCCCATGTGGTGTGAAAAAAGGAACAGCACTTGAAGGGCTGGAGATTTGAAAGGGAACTCAGCTCCTTGTTCTGGGAGTGTGGGAAGGGGCTGTTTGTGGGGTTTATTGAAGTGTGGCAGATGTGCCTCAGCCCCACAAAAACCCCTCGAGTGGGAGCAATCCCGGCCCCGTGTCCGGCTCCGAGCGAGGATGAGCCCAGGGAAGTGCAGGATTCTGGGCTCTGTGTTCAGCATCCCACTCAATGCCAGGCAGCTGAAATGGGCCATTAGCTATCAGGGAAAATTGTCTTTGCTCCTTTCAGCAGATGGAGCAAATATTTTACAAAGCAATTTTACATAGGAAAAACATTTGTGTGAGGCGGTAATGACGGCTGTTTGCCATGATGGGACCTGAGCTCAGAACATGCCTTTCCAGCTCTGGGGAAGGCAAAATTGGCACTTTTTTAATTTTAAAATTTGCAGTTAACAGTGAAAAGCCCAGGCTTTAAATCAGGTGACAAACTTTAAGATAGATAGAGGGGTGCTCAATGTGTCGCTTCCAAAGCCATTCTCAGTTTTATAGATCTCTCCATTTATTCTGTTCACTGTGGTACTTTGTGCTTCTGGCCAGGGTGGACCTATCTGAATTAGGAAAGAAGTGTCCAATCAGTTTAATTTGCAAAATAGGAAGTAATGGCAGTTATTTGGACATTTGGGCAGCAGTCACTGGCTTCTTCTATGTTTTCTGTGTCACTGAGAACATCAGAACGAGCTGGGCTGGACCACTTCCCATCCAGACTGGAATAACTTATCCCAGCTCCACTGATCACAAGAGAAAGGATGTATTTATGAATGGTAGGAATTGTCATTGTGTCATCCAAGTGGCAAAAATTGCCACAGCTCCACAGACTGCAGCAGAGTTGTGGCACTTTGTATTGCTCAGGAGCTCTCTGCTGATTTTATTCCTCTTTGGCCCACTCAGCTTTACTTACTTGGAGTTCCTTTCTTCACTCTATTTGCTTGCAAGGTCTAAATAATTTCCTTTCCATCTGATTTTTAGCTAAAAAGCCCTGGGTCTTGCACATCTTGCTCTATAGCCTCTTTCTTGCCCCAGATCTTTCTTCCTGTTTCTATTTCTTCTTCCTATTTATTTATTTCTCTTCTCAACAGGCTTTTCTTTGCTGACTCATCTGTCTCCAGCAGATTTCCTACCACTGCCTTCAACATCTGCCACGCTTGATCCTAATTTTTTGTTGCAACTGCCTAAGAAAACCTTTCAAAATTCATCTTGCAGAAGGGTGAGAAATTATATCTCATTTAGTGGGAAAAAGTTGTAATTTTAAAGTTTTTTTTTTTTTTGGGGTGCTTCTTCATTGTTATAAAAGGGTGCAAAACCAATTTGGAGAGATGTAAAGATTTCTACATGATGTAAAGAATATTTGGGCTGCTCATTTCTCTGCTAAGAAACATCAGCTGCAAGATTTGAACAAATGCTCCCTGTTTCAGCTGAGCCTGTGGTCCTGGATTGTTTTGGACCACATCAAGAGATAAAACATTGGTAGGCTCTGCTGGAGATGCTCTCCAATTTAAATGAAATTAGCCAGCTGAGCACTGATCCTTTTAAAAGGTTTGACTTCATGAGTGAATGTTGGATCCAGGCTTGAATTTGCCTACTAAAACTCCCTATAATCAGGATTATTGCCTTTTTAGAGCTTACAGTTGCAAAAAAACCCCTCCAGCCAGAATTCCAGGTGCTGATCCTTAAAGGGTGACTCCCTCCTGTGAGCACCCCGATAGCCCAGGCAGTGTTCAAAGCCCTGCCACGTGTGCTTGGAGCTCCAGGGGACTGTGCCAGATTTCCCTCAACTGATTATTTGTTTAAAATGCTGCTTTGTTTGTGTCAGACAGCCGGGTTTGGTGCTCACATCCTCCACAGTCACCAGCGCTGGGGCTGCCCCTGCATCCCTGGAAGTGTCCAAGGCCAGGTTGGAGCCTGGGATAGTGGCAGCTGTTCCAGCCCATGAAAAGGGTGGAATGGGATGGGATTTAAGTTCCCTCCCAACCCAAACCACTCCAGGATTCCATGATTTATTATCCATCACCTTAGATGTGCAAGAAGAACTTTGAAAAGGCAGAGGAAAAGTCCCCTGGAAGTTCTGCCTGATTTTGCAGCCAGGTTGGGGAGGTTTCTTCCACAGCCACACGCCATCCTCCAGCTCCAGGAGACAGCTAGGAATTGTTGCACTGGAAAGCTGTGTCCCAGTTTGTTACTCACACAAGCCTGGGCACAGCACTCCCAAATGCCTCCACATCCAGCAGACATTCCTGGTTTTCACCCCCTGTGATTTATCAAAATCTTCCAGGCAGCCACCGCACACCTCTTGCTTTGTTTGTTTTTATATTTCTGTTGAAATTGCTCAATACCCAAAGTCAGCAGGTCTCAGGGATGAGATGGGAGTGACTGAGGTGTTGCTGGATGCACTGCCAGCTGTGAGCTGATTTGTGGGGCAGCAATTCCAGCACATCCATCATGGTTCACATCCTCTCTCCAAAGCCACGGTGATTTTCACGAGCCACCTCAGCCTGTGCCTTGTTGGCTCAGCAATAATTCAGCACAAACACAAACCCACACAAGGCCAATGGATATTTGCTCACTGCTCTGCTGTTCCAGTCAGCTCAACCATCCAAAACCAAAATTCCTCCTTCAGATCCTGAGGAAATGAGCAGGGTAAAGATTGAAGCTGGGTAAATTCTGAGCTTGGATCTCATGTTTCATGTGCTCCTTTGTTTCTGGGTACATTCTGAGCTTGGATCTCATGTTTCATGTGCTCCTTTGTTTCTGGGTACATTCTGAGCTTGGATCTCATGTTTTATGTGCTCCTTTGTTTCTGGGTAAATTCTGAGCTTGTATCTCATGTTTTTTGTGCTCCTTTGTTTTTGCCATGAGGTTGTGCTGCTTAGTGTACTGATTTACGGACTAAAACCATTTTTAACCCCCCTTTTGGTGATATTTTTTAAGTCAAGAACATCCTTTTCTCCTTATTATATGATAGGAGCCCACATATCCCATATCAGCATCACCATCTAAGCACCTCAATATTTTTAAGGCATTTTTTCCCTCAGTTCCATGTGAGGCAGGGACAGCAGCTGATCCCTTCCATGGCTGGGCAGCTGAGGCACAGGTGGAAAATCCCTTTCCTGAAGTCTCAGGGTGGCTGCAGGCAGGAGCAGGGTTTATCCAGCTCTCCTGCATGCAGAGTTAATCCCAGATTCCCCAATTGTCCAGAGAAGCTGTGGCTGCCCCTGGATCCCTGGAAATGTCCGTGGTTGGGTGGAGCAGCCTGGGATAGTGGGAGGTGTCCCTGCCCATTGCAGGGGTGAAATTGGATGGGATTTAAGTTCCCTTCCCACCCAAACCATCCAGTGATTCTAATCATTTCTCCATCCTCCTCGTTCTGGTAGGCAAATCACAGCGAAGTCATTCAGAATTTGCATTTTTGGTTACTTTACATCATGTGCTCCGTGACAAAGCCCATCTCTACAAACTCACTGCTCCGGAAAAACAGCTTTAATTTTTTACTTGCTATTCTTAGCTGTCAGCCATGAGGTTTCCTCATGTTCCTCCAGAGCCTGAGATGAAGTGATTGTGGCTGAGGACATTGGCAGGATCAGAGGAGGGCTGGTCATTTCTGCAGCACGGGGTGCTGAGGAGAGAGGATGGAAAACAGAGGAAAGAGCCCCAGGGGAGCAGGGGGAGGCTCATGAAGCAGCAAGAAAAGGAGCCTGAAGCAATCCAGTCAGGGTCCTTGCACTTTATATGCTCCTGTTCTTCTGGGACTTTGAGGAGCAGTAAAAGCAGAGCAGTTACTTGCTGTATTTAATGGGGCTGGGCTGTGTGTGTGATAATAAAGAATTTAAAACTAGGAAAAAAGCTGCTTTAGCTGTGGAGTGACTAATCAAATTCCACCAAAGACACAGGCACTTGGGAGTTTGCTACAGATATTTTACAGATTTAAAAGGATATCTCCTGCTTTAGAAATGCTTTTTCTTGATTATTCCTAATTTTTTTTTTCCTAACTAAAGCGTATTTGGGTTGATAAAGAGCTTCAACACAGAACCAGTAAAACTATTGCTGGCATATGTGACTATTTCAATATGCTGCTTCGAAATACAAGCAATGTACAAGTTATTGACTGCTGCTATTGATCCCAAAGCAGTTACCAAGTACCTGGCATTTTCAGATGCCAGATCCAATTATTGATATAAATTATAATGCAAGAGATGCTGTGCTTGAGGGGGAGATTGGCTTTCAGAGAAGGACAGTTTGCAGGAGGAGGGAAGAAGAGCAAGTAGAAAAATTAAAAAAGGCTTCCTGACTGTGGGTAAACAGTAACCACTTTTTTTTTTTTTTTTTTTGCCTGTTGGAGGCCTGGTTTTTAATCACCCTACAAGCAGTTTTCATTTCTGTAGTAAAATTGCTTGTGGTTCTATTTAATTTGTTTCTGCAGGAGCTAGCTTTGGTGAAGATCTCCCAGGAGCTGCCGGGCCTTTTAGCACAGCACGTACAGCCAGTCAATGAGAAACGATTCCCTACATGGGAAAAATTCCTCCAAACATTTCTTACTCAAGGTAAATAAGACTGCAAAGTCGCTGGGAAGTGTTAGAAGGAGTAATTATGCCATATTGTCTGCCATATTCTTGTTAGTCTTGGGCCCATTTAAATATTTATCTCCTTTTATTTCTCCATTACGCTTCAAATGTTCATTTACCAATGAATTATAGGCCACTGTTCTATCATTCATTTGTCCTATCCAAGCTTTTAATCCATATTAATCCTGGGTTCTGAATCCATAAACACCAGCTCCTTAATCCTTGGGTGCTGCACCAAAGGCTGTCACATTTGGGGAAAGGTTTTAGGCAATTCCAGCACGTCAGGTAAATGTGAGAATATTTAATATATAGATTTCTTTATGGAAGAGACACTGATGAGTCAAAGCCTTGAAGATATTTTTCTTTTTAAATAATGCCACTTAACACATCTAGGACCAGTTTTATTACATAGCAGTTTATCCCATCAAATTGGGTTATGGCATTATATGCAATGAAAAGGCAAATCCAGAATGCCAAATCTTGGTGGTTTTCCTATGGAAAACCATGCTGGAAGTTGTTATTTCCATGCCAAATTCCTCTTGTGGGTGAATGCCACAGGCAGACTCTTATCTAAGACCATTACATGGATGGGAGTCTCCAAGATGAGCTCACAGCAGGAGTTAGAGCTCCCCCCAATCCCAACATTGCATTTCCCAGCTGTTGTGGGCCTGGTGTTGAGCTGGATTCACTCCCTCTATCCCAGAGCCTGTTTCTCCAGTCAGCTGTGGGATTTATCCAGTTTGGAGTGGGATTGAAAAGCCTCTAATTAAACTCCTTTCTCCTCCAAGAGATCCATGATTCTGGCTCTGCTGCTCCCATTCCACTGATTTATTTGCTGTGTGTCCAGTCCCCCCTGGAGCTGGTGGCTCCATCCTGTGCACTCCAAAGGGCAGCACTTGTGGATTTGATTCCAGGAAAATTCCTTTCCAGGCGGAGTGATCGAAGCCTTCCCGTTCTCGGCCAGCGTCGCCAACCTGACGGTGGATCTGCTGATAGAGCCAACGGGGGAGGTGACACTGCTGTCATCTGGAGATCAGCTCCACGCTGAGGGGCCCCTCAGATCTTCAGGCACCACCATCCCACAGCGTTCCGTGGATCCAGAGGTTCTTGGAGCGCTCTGCTTGAAAATTGGGGAGGCCTGTAAATCCAAAGGAGTGCTGGGCTACTTCTCCGTGGACTTTGTGGCTTTCATCCATCCCCAAACCAGGGAGCAGCAGGTGAGTGGGGCAGGTTTGTTACCTCACCCTGGCTCCATGAGACTGAGAAATTCCAACTTTCCTATGGAACTCCAGAAAATATCAGGAGAAAGCTTTGTCCTTTGGAACAAACAATTTCCAAACTCTGGGGCACATGAGCTGAGGAAAGCACATGGGGTGTTCTAACAGCCTCGGATGCAGACCTGATGCATCTCTTTGTTTTTCACCTTCCTGACATTGTTTTCTTCTGGAATCCTCACTGAGGACACCTCAGTGTAAAAGGGAATTTTAAGGCTGTGGGGAACTGGGGAACTTCCAGGTTTTTGGTAACTGACAGCACTGCAGGGTGGCTGTGGTGCACCAGAGAATGAGAATAATCATCAAATCATGGAATGCTGTGGATAGGAAGGAACCTTACAAATAATCTCATTCCAACCCCTCATTCTAACACTTCCCACTATCCCAGCTTTCTCCAAACTCCTTCCAGCCTGGCCTTGGGCATTCCCAGGGATCCAGGGGCAGCCACAGCTTCTCTGGGCACCCTGTGCCAGGGTCTCACCCTCACAGTGGTTTGTGAGCTCTGGAATTCCAATGCCAGCTATATTTGACTCCCAAAATGGATGTACACAGGCATGATAATCAGAACTCTGGATAAGCCATATCGGATAAGTTCCATGGAAATTGCTTTAAAAAGATTAAGGGATGACATTCTCACCCACAGAAGTCCACGGGAGTTTTGCCAATTGCTTCACTCAAGCCAGGAGGTAACTGAAATGCAGGAATGCTTCCTGGATTATTAATTGTTGTGACACTTCCTGGCACAAACAAGGACACATTAAATCATTTAGTGATTCTTGTGTCTTCCTAGAATTCCTGTCTGTTCCATCTTGGTTTTCTTCCCTTTTTCCCAGCTGATTTTTACCTTAACATTTCCTATGTTTATCAGCATGTACCACAACTTTAACATTATTTAAGCACAGGTTTTTAAATTTAACTGGATGTGGAGGCAATTAATGAGGCCATCTGTCTTGGGAGAGAAAGATCACACAAAGGCCCATGTTCCTGAAAGCACCATTTTTTTGGCAAACAAGAAATCCTTTCAGACCCTTGGAACATTTGCTCACTCGTTTCACAAGTGTCCACTCAAATGCATTAGGTGGGAGAATCAGATGCATTTTCCTGGAAGTACAGGATACTCAGGAATTCTTCCCAAGCGTGTTTTACAGAAAATACTGATCTTTGGAACACTAGGAGGAAAGGATGGATAAGGAATGTGTGTTGTCACACAGCTCAGTGGGAGCCAAGAGATCCAAGGGGTAGGGAAAGCTGGGGCTCCTCACAATTCCCTGTTTGCCTCAGGGATTTGTTTCCATCTCAGTTGTGCCTTCATCCTGAGGGGAAGAGAGATGGAGATGCTGTTTTCAGTGTCTTGGGGAAGAAGTGGAAAAGCATAATTTGGAGTGAACCACTCCTGATTCCCACTTTATTTTCCAAGATGATCATTCCAAGCAAAGCCTTGGAAATGTGAGTGAAACCAGAGTGAAACCAGAGTGAAACCAGAGTGAAATCCTGCCCGGTGTTGAGCGTCAGATCCCAGCTGGGAGCTGCACCCAAATAAATCCACTGGATTGAGTGTGAATATTTCAACACATCAACTTCCTTACGTTATACTTTGGAGGAGCAGGATCCCAATCCACCTTTTCCATGGGTCTGACAGGTTTTACACAGCCCCAGCCTTTCCCAGCACTAATGAGGAAACATTGGATAAACAATTCCCACACGTCTCCGAAGATTTCTCCTGACAATGGAACATTTTTTATGGTTTTTTTTTTCCAACAAGAGCCACGGTGTTGTCATCAGCCATCTCCCAACCTTATATCCAGCAGGACAGAGGAGTTGCAGAGCCCTAAAACTGAAGTTTTTGGGTGAGCCCCAGCCCATCCCAGCAGCTGCCACGAGATGGCAGCCGGATGAGAGCCTGCCAGCACCGCCCCAATCAATTCTCCTGCAGATTTTAAAAGTCGTAAAAGCCACTCTCTTTCCAACGCCCCATTGCATTAATATTTTACTAATTGACATTTTTACAGTATCACTCAAGCACTTCTTTAAAAATAGCACGGGAGCTCTTTACAATAACGCAGCCGTCGATACCAGCTGCAGACAAAACAGTTAAACGGGAGAGAGCCGAGCTGTAATTTAGTAACTCTTTAAGAATTTATGTTTCCTTCCCTTCTCAAGTTTACATTCTAAAGCTGAAGCGTTTTTATGGAAGCTGTAAAGAATTCCAGCATAATTGTGACTTTATTCACTGGAGATGTCTTCACCACGAAGCGCCGGCTCTGAAGCTGTGTGTGCCAAAGGAGAATCCTCTGGAAGCAAATATTTCCTTGGATAAACAGCCAGCAAGTCTTGTAGGATGTATTTCTAACTATTATTTTTTCCATTGGTGGGATTCTGGGGAGTCCTAATCTGTTCTCTGCTTAGCTTGACCTAAAACCAGTCTTAAATCGATTTAAAATCTTAACTACTGCCTCTACCCCCTGCCTTTGAACTTTGATAATCAAATAGGCTGTTCTGTTCCAGTTTGATTTCTGAACATAAATTCTGAAAATCCTCACATTTCAGATGAAAACTCCTTGTGTTGTGCTAATTTTTCCATGCACCCTATCAGGGTTTTACACCTCCAATCATAAATATGTACAATTACATCCGTGCCCTTATTGTATGTGCTCAGAAAATGGGGAATAATCTGTAGGATTTCATTATCCTTTACTTCAACTTCACCTTTGCACAGGTCATCTAAGAGCTGCTGATTTACTGGAGGGGATGATTTATCTGGCCAGACCCCTTGTCCAGGCCCTGTGTCCTCCCATTTCTGTAGCAGCACAAAGGAGATTTAAAGGGCATTTTTGTGTTTCCATGGCAAAAGGGAATCCCCTGCTAGGAAAAAGCTGGAAAATCTTGTGCCATCTGATCCTTCTTCCTTTCTCCCCCACCATAGGGATGTTCTGGGACACATCCAGGGCAGGAGGGGACGTGGCCACAATCAAAGTGTTCTCGGAGAGTCCTGAGCCAGGAAAACCATCCTTGGGGGTGATCCCAGCTGGCACCAAGGAGTGACCATTTGGCTGCTCTCACTTCCAACAGGGGTGGTTCAGCCCCAGGCTCAGGGATGAAAGGAGGTGGACAGGTGGCTTCCAGCCATGTTTGTCTTCCTCCTGTTCTTCCTCCTCCTCCTCACACCTTACACTGGAAAATGCAAAATATTACAATGACTTTAGCTAAGGAGAACTTGAAGCTTAAGGAGGTTTTGGAGCTCTCCCTTGTTACAGCAGGGGAGGGGATGGACACCTTCCTTCATCCCCCCTGGAGATCCAAACTCTTCATTTTGTAGGCAGCAGCAGAAATTGGGCTGAGATGATGAAACCACGTCCAAAAGCTATTTAGTCCCCTCTGGAAGCAAAGAGAAACACCCTAAACCAGTATTTGATCAATCTGGTGATTTCCAGCATTAAAGTTGCCCTGCTAAAAGCTTTTTCCGTTCTTCCCTGCTCTCCCAGCCCCTTCCTTGGGCAAGCTGGAGCCATTCCCTGGAGCAGGGGATCCAGGAGAGCTCCTGTCCTTCCCAGAGCAGCTCCTGGGCACGTGCCAGCGGGCACTGGAGCCAGGCTGGCATGCTGGGGCTTTGTTTAGATGATGTGAAAAGGATCACACAAGTAATTAATGGGTTTCTCTCTACATCTGAAATTAAAACAATGCCACTAGCACGTGTTTTAATTGTAGGTACTGTCCAGGTGGGATCTGGGGAGGAACTCCTGCACAACGCTGGTGCTGCCCCACACCTGGTGGGGTTTGTGTGAATCCCTGGGAGGGTGGAATGAATTTATCCACTGCTGATGGCTGCTTAGCTTTGCCAGGCTGCTTTTTAAATGTTTTATCTGCTGTTAAATCCTCAGCCTCAGAGCATTTTGCTCTGGGACTCACTTCAGCCACAGGGATGTTTTTGCTTAACCTTTTTTTACAGTTCCCCTTCAGTCCAGCTTGCCTCCTGCAGCTCAGTTTGTGCCCAGCAAAGCTTCCTGGTGTGGATTTTGAGGTCAGGTGTAATATCAGGGTCTGGATTAAGAGCAAACACTTCACTTGGAGCCAGTGAACAGCCCTCAGATACCCAAGATTTTCAGTCCCTGGTTCCCTCATGCAGCTCTGCCACTTCCTTCTGAGGGCAAAGTTTTAATTGGGAGTGTAAAACCCAGCTCAGATAAGATCTAGGACACATTGACAACAACAGATTTGTTGATAATATTTATCAAAATTAATGGAATGCTCCCACCATATGAATAGTTTCTAATTATTATTTGGCTCGTTGAAAAGGCTAGCACACACTAGAAAAGGAGAAATGGACAGCAAAGTTCCTCCTGTCTTGCAGAAGTGATGCTAAACAATAAATTATTGAAGAAAATTAAGTATTATAATTGGGGAACCTTCCCCTATTACTAAGTAAAGCCAGCCATTAGCATCCAATTTGCATTTTAGACCGTGCAGCAGGAAATATTTAAGTTGACAAATAGGATATTTAATACAGCAACAGATACTTGGCAGTTAGACATTAACAACTGTTACTGGGGTGATTTATTCCCCATTATCCAAAGGGCATTACTCTGTGCATATGATTCTGAAATTGACTCCAGTTTTCCAAGAGGCCTTGGCTGCCTGACCCCTTAATATCCTTATAATGAGTCCATTTACCATTCCAGGGCTGAGGCAAGTTGTTCACGGGGAGATTTGTTTTAAGGGGTCCTCTGCAGGGCAGATCTTGGTGTGTGGGAACGTTGCTCACTGGCTGAGAAGGCACAGGGATTTTTTTAAGTGGGAAAAACCTCTGGGAAAACCAAGCTCTGGTTATTGGGGTGGAGGAGCCTTGCAGAAGCAATCCACAGTGCTTCCCTCAGCCTCGTGAGTCCTGCCTGAGAAATTATTTCTGAACTTACAGAAGAGTTCTGCTTGCTTCTGTTTGGAAGTGGTTTGTGGAATCCCAGAATCCCAGAATGGCTTGGGTGGGAAGGGGCCTTAAAACCCATTCAGTGCCACCCCTGCCAGGGACAGGGACACCTCCCACTGTCCCAGACTGCTCCAAGCTCCATCCAGCCTGGCCTTGGACACTCCCAGGGATCCAGGGGCAGCCCCAGCTGCTCTGGGCACCCTGTGCCAGGGCCTCACCTCCCTTCCCACCAGGAATTCCTTCCTCACATCTTCATCACTGCCAGCCCTGCTCCAGCACCAGGAAGCCAAAAGCAGGAATGCCAACACACAGGAGAAAAAAAAAAGGCAGAGATGTTCCTTCACAATTGCTGGATTTTACTGTTCTTGTTGTTCTTTTTAACTTATTTGGATGTCCCTCTTTGTTTTGATTAGGTGTGGGCAACAGACCTTGACCTTTGCTACAGTGACCAGCTGGCCCTGACTCAGCTCCTGTTGTACCTGACAGATGGAAATCTGGATTGTGGCCTGCAAGGACCTCTGGGATCAAAGGAGAGCAAAAGCCAACGGCTTCAGCACGAGGGGACAAAACCTGTAAGCAGTGATGTGGTCCCAAATATAATCCTGCATGGAACAGCCAGTTCATCTGCTCTAGAGGAGCTGAATCTGATCCCTTCAGGTTTTAAGCTGCTAGTCTTGGATTTTACCTTTATTCAGGTTAATAAAGCCATGGGATAACAGCACAGTAGGAGTTAAAGTGGAATAATCCCATCCCTGGAAGTGTCCAAGGGCAGGTTGGACAGGGTTTGGAGCACCTTGGGATAGTGGAAGGTGTCCCTGCCATGGCTTGGACATGGAATGGGATGGGCTTTAAGGTCCCTTCCAAACCAAATATTCTGGGGTTCTATAAAATGGGAAGAAAGGTCTTTAGAAAAGTCAGCATAATAAATGTATGTCTGTGTACATACACACAGGGATAGAAAACAAAAGCTGTTTGCCGTATTTTGACAGAAGATTCACAGCTCCCTTTTTTTCCATCCATAGAGGAGGGAATGTATCACCATTCCAAAAATGTCATGGAGCTGTAATTTAGAGGTTAACGAGCTCTTGATCCATTGTTCTCGTCAAGCAACCACTTTTAGTTGGAGAGAAGTAAATTACATCTGATTAGTCCCTGTAGTCCAAGTTTTAGAAATGAAAAGTAATCAAGTAGCAACTTTTTTTTTTTTAATTAAAATTCTGTCAGAATTAACATAAATTGTCATTATATGCTTTATTTTTAATTCTTTCTGTATTTCTTCAATTTTTATCTCCTAAAGAGTTAACTACAAGACTGCAGTCTCCCAGGAAAAGAGAAAAAGAAACAAACCAAGAGACAAATGTTTTTACTGCACATGATCTGTAATGAATGATTAAGTAAAACACTTTGTGTAAAATTATGATGTTAATAATGATTCTGTCCCTTTTAATTTATTAGATATTCTCCATGCTGGTAGGGTTGATTTTGATAAAACGGAGCAGCCCCGGAGTTTGTGCGAGGATTTTATTTTTAGAACTCCTTCTTTGAAAGAACAAATTTCCTAGATACTGCTGCTCCTGTAATTATGTACAAAACCAATCACTCATTATAGTTAGGATACATTATCTTCTAGACAGATGAGGCTAAATAAGCAACACATTAATAATTCATCCTGCAGTTCATTATGCATGTGTATGCATGCTTTGTAGCTGAAATAAGCACCTCATCAACCTGATGCCAACCCTTAAACAATAGTTCTGTGTTATTGCAGCCACATTCAAGTTTACGCTTGTTAAACTGCTGCTTGGATTATTTTATCAAGCATTCATTTATTTGTGGTCCCCTACTGCAGAGAAACAGATTTTGGAAGCTCCTTTTTTAAGTTAATGACTTGAGCAATGGGTGTTATTAATTCTCAGAATATTATAAACATGATTAATTTTCAGGCAGAGATGTATTAGATCAGGATTTCAGCTATGTCAACTTAAATGAGTCAACGTCAAAACAAATATCATTTTAGGGGAAATACTGTAAATTACAGGCTTTGATGTGCAGTGCCCCTGCTCCCAGGGAAGAGTCCAACATTAAAAATAACACCAGGAAAGCCCTGGTTTAGAACAGCTCTGCTCAGAGCTCCTCAAAGCAACATCTCTGTTCTTCTGGCCTGAGCCAGAGTTTAAATTTGATGCAGCACTGACCTTTTTCCAAGGGGGAGAGAGGGCAGGGTCAGGTGGGATATTGGGAATAAATTCCTCCCTGGGAGGGTGAGGGTGCCCAGAGTGGCTGTGGCTGCCCCTGGATCCCTGGCAATGCCCAAGGCCAGGCTGGATTCAGTGCTCTCAGTGACCACTGAAGCTGTGAAAACACCAAAATGTGGTGCAGAAAGAGCAGTTCTGTGGATCTGATTTATCACACAGGATAAATGTTTTATGGTAATGTCTGTGTCCAGCAGAGCCTGGGAGGAACAGGAATTCCTCCAAATGGAGTCTTACTCCACGCTGAGTGCTCTGGCAAAAAGCTGTTTATAGAGTCCCAGAATCCCAGGATGGTTTGGGTTGGAAAGGCACTTTAAGCTTATCCCATTCCACCCTCTGCCATTGCAGGGACTCCTTCCACCATCCCAGGCTGCTCCAAGCCCTGTCCAACCCGACCTTGGGCACTTCCAGGGATCCAGGGGCAGCCACAGCTGCTCTGGGAAATCCATTCCAGGATCTCTCCACCCTCACAGGGAACAATTTCCTCCCAACATCTCACCTTACCCCACTCTCTATCAGTTTGAAGCCATTTCCTCTTGTCCTGTGCCTCCATCCCTTGTGAAAAGTCAGTAATTTAGCAGTTAGGTTCTGATGTAAAGTGGTGTGAAAATGAGGAATGCTGGCTTGTTCTCTGCAGCCTGCCCCAAGCAGCCCCCGGTGTGCCGTGGCCAGCAGCCAGCTGAGACATTCCAGCCTCTCAGGGATCTCCTACAACCTTCTCCTCCACACCTGTAAAGCTCGTGGGGTTGGATTTGACCTCCAGGTATGAACAGGAAAGATGAGAAAATGTGAAATTCCTTCTGCAGAAGGTTTGTTTGTAAATTATTTTATGAGGAAAACACTTTTAGCAATGTAAATCATAAATCATGGAGTTGTTAGGGTTGAAAAAGGGTTTTAAGATCATTCAACCATCAACCCACCACCCCCATGTTCACCATTAAACCATGTTCTCAAATGCCACATACACCTATTTTTCTTTCAGTTTAGGTGTGTGTAAGACTTTCAGGGGTTAACTTGCTTCTTGATAAAAATAACTGTTAAAGGAGATAATTTTAAAGTTACTTTTGACCACCTCTTACTGCTTTGAAACCCAAGGATTTGCTCTGGAATAGACTCTGCTGTATTTACTGTGTTCTCTACAATAGGTTGGAGCAATAATCTATTGAAACTGAGCAATAATTCCTTACACACAATTCCAAACCAGCCCTTCTCAGCTATGGGTGTGTACTGTAACACATTTATTGCAATTACCACTCTTTCAGGAATAAATAAAGCAATTTTGTCTTAATTAACAGGAAAAACAAGGAACAGTTTTTGTGTTGTATGAAGACCAGAAGCGACACAGCCTGGGAATGATGTAAGTGTGGACTGTCTCTAACCCGGGGTGAAACACCTGGGGACACTCTGGGACACAGTTTGGGAATGATGTAAGTGTGGACTGTCCCTAACCCGGGGTGACAAACACCTGGGGACACTCTGGGACACAGTTTGGGAATGATGTAAGTGTGGATTGTTCCTAACCCAGGGTGACAAACACCTGGGGACACTCTGAGTGTGCAGGGAGTGACAAAAGCCAGGCAGGGAATGAACAGCCAGAACACCTGACTGTCACCTCCTGCTCACAGAAGTGCCCTGACTTCTCCCAAGCTTGGCTTTTGGGAGAGTTTTGGGGTGGTTTTAAGCATTCCAGTAATAAAAGAAGGGCAGGAATGTGCTGAGCCCAAGGGCTGGTGGCACTGCAGGCTCAGGACCAGCTGGAATTGGCTTCAGGAGAGCTGCATTCCCTGTCAGGAGCAATCTCTCCCATGGATTAGCACAGGCTTACTCTTCCAGGCAACATTATTAAAAACCTGACTTCCACCAGGCAAAGGAGGGTGAGGTTTAATGCCTTTTTATATTGTTCTTGCCCATGTTTCCTGCCAAAATAAGATGTAATAAGTGAGGAGCTGAAGCGTTCTGCTCTCAGCCTGTTCTGTATTCCTTTGATGCTGCAGCTATTTCATTAATGACCTGGATAACAAAACAGCTTCTTCAAGTGCTGGATGTGTCTGCACAGTGTTCTGGAGGGCAGGAATAGAATTCAAAATGATCTCCACAAATTGAAGGAACAATATGAGAAATCGAATTAGGTTTGGTTGGAACCAGGTGGAAGAAATTACATTTAGAGAGCAGTAATGAATATGAGGAACAAGGAGGTTTTGGGAACAGGATCTGTGAATCAAATGATGTCCTGATCCTGTGGAAAAAAGTAAATGTGTATCCTGGGAGATGCTGGAAGAAATCCTGCTGTTCTGTGAGAGGGAGGCAATGAAAATGTTTAGAGCTCTGGAGAGCATGACTGACATGGAAAGACTACAGAGGAGAGGGAGGGCAGAAATGGGATCTGCTAACGATCTCCCAGCACAGAAGAAGCCTCTGCAGGAAGGAAAAATCTGATTTTTTGGTAGTAGGACAAGAAGAAATAAACTCAGCTTGCAGCAAAGAGGATTCCTGTTGTCTGCCATCACATTTTCAGTGCAATTTCATAGCCTTAATTGGGAAATAATTTCAAGATTGTAGGAGCTGGAGCTTATAAAATGACTGTAATACCTGAAACATCTCTGAGAATTACCCATTTTATTCCATCAGAGATCTGTGGTCGATTCCAGTTAATGAGGCACATTATTCCTCAGTGTAATTCCCTGTTCCATAAAGTGTGGAGAGTCTGCATGTACCACTGGGAAACCAAAGCCTCAAAAGCTGCAACAATCTCAGAAATGTTGATCCTGCTGAAACGTCTTTCCCAATTTTAGGCTGAAGCAACAGTTTTTTCCCAACTAATGTGGGTGTTTGAAGTGTTCTGCTGCCTCAGTCCTACCTCAGCAGTCACCTTTTACTTGGTGAAACCTCTCTGCTTACTTCTGCTAAGTTGATTAATAAAAATTATTTATTACACAAATCCTTTCTGTTGACAAGTTAAAATGGAGCCTCATCTTTCATATCTCCCTGAAGATTTTCACCTTGTGAGATTGAAAATCCTCATTAAATTCCAGCACCAGGCAGGCACAAATGAGAGGGCGATTGTTTTTAAGCATGTGAAGGGAATCATTGGTAAACTCATTTGTTTGGATATCATTAACAGAACAATTGGAGAGGATCTCCAGGGGGTCCTCCTGACCTTTGCTCGCAATCTCTTCATCATCCATCAAGAAATATCAGCACCTAATATGCAAGGCGAGACCAATTTTAAGGTGAGGTGTTAATTAACTAACGATCCTGGTTAATTTCTGTACAAGGCCTGCAAATACCTCATGCTGGATCATAAACAAGTGCTAAACCATTCCTTTTTTATCACTGGCTGTGTGTGGTTTACAGTGTCTGGGTCAGTGTAGTCGGTCTCCCACGGAACCCGTTAGTTAAATTTAAGTTTGAAACTTTTTCTTTGAAAAGAGACATCCTTGAGCGTGAAGTTATTTGTAATCTAATGCTCCTGAGTGTCCTTTGGAAGAGCAAAGGAGCTGTTGGCACTGCCTCACACAGTTCTGTCACAATTGCCTGATTTATTTTAAAGGGACACCATCAAGGTAAGAATCTTAAATTAGAAACAAATTTCTCAGTTGATAATAACTGCTTGGATTATTAACACTGATTTCTTCTAAGCAGGCAGCCACTAATCCATTCATTCCCATCCCTCACCCCACCATCCATTTCCCAAAAGGATTTTGTTCCCAAATTTCCTCTGCTCTTTGAGTGTCCCCATCCCTGGAGGAGGGGGGAGGATAAAGCACAGGGGCTGCTCACGTTGGGAGGTTCCCCCAGCCCTCTGCCAGAGCAGCCAGGAAAGCAATCACAGATCCAACCCCGTGCCATGGAATAAACCCTCCTGACAAAGCTGATTTTGGATTCCAGAGAATTGCTCAGCTTCCCACAGGGACTTCTTTTGCTGAGCTGCATCACCTTTAACTTTATAAAAACTTCCCAGGATCCTGGCTCTGTGTGTTTTGTGAAAGGGGAACGCTGTGTTAGATTTGTATCTTCAGTCATGTCACATAATTTATAGCAGATTCTTTCCACCCTGACTGGATTTTCAAGTAGAGTGTGAAATGACAGATTTTGGGGAAGACATAATTAAATTTCAACATGTTACAGAATAAACAACAAGAAAAAAATTCCCATTTTTCAATATGAGGGGATGAAAAGCAACCACTGAAGAAAAATATAAAAGAGATCTTTTCTTCATTGTGAGTGAACATATGTGAAATAAAACACCTGTTAGTTAATTAGGAGTACAAATTGCATTTTTATTTACCTGGGATTTGTACATATTTACTAATAATTCCCCCAAGTGTCCCCAAAGTAATATTAAATTTAATTGGTGCATCCTGTCCTGTGTAACCCTGTTACCTGTGCAAGGCAGGCACTGCCAGCTGTGCACCCTGGCTGCTGGATTCCATTATAATGCCCATTAAATAACTTGTATTCCTGGAATCTGTTACAGATGGCAATTCGAGATATTGAAGCAATTCTAGGAGTTACAGCAGAAAACAAACTGGGATTGGAAGAAGAGAAACCTCGGGAAGCAGATGCTCTGAAAGAATAGTTAACAGAAAATGTTCAAGTGCTTCATTCCTTATGCTTCTGGAAATGCTTCCTCATCTGTAAGAACAGGTTTGGTTTTCCTTCTGAGCTGGTGTGTGAAGTAACATTAACTGAGACAGAAAATCTCCGTGATTCCTGGCTGTGGCATTGGGAACATCCCACCTTTCTTGCTGAAAAGCACAGGATCATCCCAAGGCTGCTCATGTCCCTGTTGTCACTCCTGAAGTTCAGTATGTGGGTTAAAAACCTGATTAATGGGCTCCTGCTGCCTTTGTCACTCGGAGCAGGAGGAGCAGATCCACTGAGAAGAGCCCTGAGAGCCCAAATTTTCCAACAGGCTGTGGGCTGGAATACTGAACACTGAAAGGCAGGAAAGGAGGTGCAGGGTTAGACCTGGCAGAGACAGTCCAGAGGCCACCAGGATGAGCAGAGGGATGGAGCAGCTCTGCTGGGAGGAAAGGCTGGGAGAACTTGGGATTGTTCACCTGGAGAGGAGAAACTTTGGGGTGACCTCACTGCAGCCCTGAAGGGGCTACAGGAAAGATGGAGAGAGACTAATCAGAAGGACCTGGAGTGCCAGGACAAGGGGAAATGGCTTCAAATGGACAGAGATTTGGGTTAGTTGAGATATTAGGAAGGAATCCTTCCCTGGGAGGGAAGTGAGACCCTGGCACAGGGTGCCCAGAGCAGCTGGGGCTGCCCCTGGATCCCTGGGAGTGTCTCAGGCCAGGCTGGACAGGGCTTGGAGCAGCCTGGGACAGTGGGAGGTGTCCCTGCCCATCCAGGGGTGAAGTGGGATGAGATTTAAGGTCCATCCCAACCCAAATTTATCCTATGGTTCTTTAAATTCCTTAATTTTAACCCCACTTTATCAATAATCCCACATTCCTCTGCAGAGCCATCTCTAATGTTGTGCTGATTTTTCTGCTAAGGACTTTTGCAGCAGTTCTTTTATGGTAATTTTCAAATTATCAGGAAGAACAGTAACAGCCCTAATTCAGTATCAATATCACTATCAATAGAATTCCACTTGCACTATGATTCCTGGAATTCCATGACTTTTGCAGGTCTGTCCATCTGTGTTTTAGATACTGGTGATCCTTTTGGTCACAGTTGCTGTGCACTGTTGTTAAAGGACAATATTATATTTGTAAAATTACCTTTATCTATCAAATCCTTAATATCCCAACAGACAACACATTCCACATTTTACTATGGAAGAGCAGATCTCATTGAATGAAGACTGTTATCCTAGGAATTGCAAGTATCCTTGGAATTACTTCCCAAAAAGCTGGGGCAAAACCAGTTTTAACACAAACACTAAATGAGAGCAAGCAGTTGCACAAGATCAGCACCCAGTTTTTTTTCTGACAGCAAATCTTTGATCCCTCAGCATGAAACATTATTTTTTGTGGAATTTTTACCTCTTCTACTTCTGTCACAGAATTAATTCATTGCAGATGAAAACATTTGCATAAATTCCGATTCCTGCTTCAAATCAAAATCCACAGGAGTATTTTTAATTCCTGTTTTTATCGCTGTTCTACAGCAGTGCAGTGTTGGGTTTGGATACTCCAGAGGCCACAGAGATTTTTCCCAAGGTGGAATTTAGCTGCACTTGAGCTGGTTTGCAAAGGGTTAAGGAAAAGGAAGCCTTGATCCAAGCCAGAACAACATAAGGTCTGAGAGGCTCATTAGTTCACTGGCACTTAATAGACTGCAGTGTCCTAGGAGGAAATGAAACCTGCACTTCCTTCTGCCTTTGTTCTACCCTGACAAAAGAAAACTGTACCTGTTTTTGCAGGAAACAAGCGACCTGAAAGTTCCCGTGGTGAGAGAGATTTCTCAGCCTGTGCAAAGTGTGAAATGTATTTTGAGGAGGGGGGGAAAAAAAAAGTTTTTAATTACTACTAACACTTCTGAGCCTTGAGCTGACGGAAGGATTGAAACTGCTTTCACATTCAGCTCTCACATCCAGTCTCACATTCAGCTCCCATGCTGCTGGTGCCAAAAATGTGTGTTCTTTTAGCAATGCTGCAGACTGAAAATGAAATTATAACATTGGTAAAAAGTCAGGAATGTAATTCTCTCCACACTACTGCATTATTTATTCCCACTCATTAAAAGGGTAATAGAGTTGTTGAACTGTAGACTGGATTTCCGAACATGAGCTGAGAAGAAAACAGAACAAGTGTGAAGCGAAAGATTAAAGGTGGCCCAAGTGTGGCTTCTCATCAGAAACTGCCCCAGAAAATGCCAGATTTGGGCAAAAGCTGGAGCTGCTTCCTCAGCTGCAGGGAGTGGAGGAATGCTCATGGAAGGAGGTGAGGGACAGCAGGTTTGGCAGCAACTGCAGAGGTTGCAGACAATTAAAATAAAGGATTTGTGCTCCCCAGGAGTCAGAGCTGGAAATGGAGATGTTTAACTGGCAGCACTTGGTGGATTTTGTTTCATCCAGACTTTAGTGTAGCACAGACCTCTTCAGGTCAAGAGCTACCTGGAGCTGATGACACTGGAAACTGGGTCTGCTGTTCTAGGTAGTTGGGTTTAAAGCCCTGGATAAAAAAGGAAAAAAAAAAAAGCTTTTAGCCCACATTTCCACATTTAGAATGACAACTCTGAGCACACAGCAAAAAAAAAAAAAAAGCAGTTTATCAACACAACCACTTCCAGATATCTCCTGAAATGAAATGTTCACCTTCCCTCTTTCTTGGAAGATCTCCAGTACCTCAAGATCAGGAGAATTTACCACCTTAACCTAGGCTAAGGTAATAAATCCCTGGATTTTTAAGGCTATCCTTAAACATTCCTATCAAATCCACTCAACAATGGGATACTGTAGATCTGAGGCACCCCCTGCTACATTGTGCAGATCCTCTGTGTTTCATTTTATACTAGACTTTGTTATATTGAAGAACAAAAGATGAAGAACTACAATCATTGACAACCTTCATTAATGCAATTAATGAAATACAACAGCATTGCATCACTCTTAAGGTTCAATACTTTATTTCAGCCCTTCAGCACAGCACCAGGTTCCAACTTTTCTATCTTCAGCCACTGTTATCACTACTAAGAAAGATATTAAAGCTAAACTGTACGCTCTATTAATTATAGGGAGGTGAACTTGAAGGGGAAATTTGTTGCTGGTGATGATTAATAATTACTTGTTCTACACACATGTAGTATAGTGAGTAAACAGGGCCTATTGTTGGGTAGTAATTGATTAATTAACATGTTCATACTAGATAGCTCAATGGTCTAAGATTGCTGAGTCTGAGATACTGCTTGCAATTCTTGAAAGAAAAAAAAATCTGTTTCCATTTCTCAGTTTTCTGGACTTTTTCCCCCCTCTCAATCAGAATGCTAAATGGTTCAAAACCTTAGCTTTTACTTAGAAAAATGGAATATAGGGTGTGATTTTAAAATATTTCTTTTGAAGGGGTCTGACACTTGATTTTAGGGATGTCTGCCAGGTAAACCCAGTGCAGTGGGATATTCTCTCCTGAGCACAGGTGAAGCTGGGTGATGCTGTGGTGCTCCCTCAGCACGTCGGTGTCAACAAAACCTTTCTAAAAATGTAATTGTCCATTTATTTGTGATTCTCCTGCTCCTCCCTCGCTCCATGCAGGGCTCAGGGTGACCCATCCCCTCAGCTCAGCCTTGGTGTCACAGAATCACAGAATCCCTGAGGTTGGAAAAGCCCTCCAAGACCATCGAGTCCAGCCTGTGACTGACCCCCAGCTTGTCCCCAGCCCAGAGCACTGAGTGCCACCTCCAGGAATTCCTTGGACACCTCCAGGGATGGGGACTCCAAACCTCCCTGGGCAGCGCTTTCCAATGGCTGACCACCCTTTTTGTGAGGAAATTCCTGCTGCTGTCCACCCTGAGCCTCCCCTGGTGCAGCTTAAGACAATGTCCTCATCCTGTCCCTGTTCCCTGGGAGCAGAGCCCGATCCCCCCGGCTGTCCCCTCCTGGCAGGGAGCTGTGCAGAGCCAGAAATTCCCCCTGAGCCTCCTTTTCTCCAGGCTGAGCCCCTTTCCAGCTCCCTCAGCTGTTCCAGGGACTCCAGCCCCTTCCCAGCTCCATTCCCTTCCCAGCTCCATGCTCCAGCCCCTCAGTGTCCTCCCTGAACCGAGGGGCCCAGACCCGGGGGCGATTCCCTCTCCATTCCCGGGGGATTCCCGTTGTTTTCCCGGGCCCCTGTCCCGCTCGGTTCCCCGGGCGATTCCCGTTCCGTTCCCTGTCCGTTCCTGGGCCCATCGGCTCTGGGTTCCCGAGCCCATTCCCGTTCCATTCCCTGTCCGTTCCCGGGCCCATTGCCTTTGGGTTCCCGCTCGGTTCCCGCCCCCGGGCGGCGCAGGCGCGGAGCGGGCGCAGGCGCGGAGCCCCGCGGGATGCGGGCGCTGCTGAGGCGGCTGCACGGCGCGGCCGTGGCGCTGCTGCTGTGGCGGGGCCCGGCCCCGGCCCGTCCCGCCGCCTCCGAGGTGCTGAGCCAGCACCTGCGGCAGCGCCGCCTGCCCCACTGGACCTCGTTCTGCGTCAAGTACAGCGCGGTGCACAACGACCAGTTCGGCCTCTCGCACTTCAACTGGCCCGTGGACGGCGCCAATTACCTGGTGCTGCGCACCGGCTGCTTCCCCTTCATCAAGTACCACTGCTCCCGCTCCGCGCCGCAGGACCTGGCGCTGCAGGACGCCTTCTTCACCGCCCTCAAGGTGCTCAACGCCGGTGAGTCCGGCCGGGCTCCGTGAGGGGCGGCCTGAGGGGCCGGGACGGTGGCTCGGACCGGGCAGCTCCGCCCCGAGCCCTCTCCTTCTCCTTTCCCTTCTCTTTCTCCCTCTCTCTTTCCTCCTGACCTTGTCTTTCGCCTGTCCCTCTCTTTTTTTCCTTTTCCCTCTCTTTCTCTTTTGCCCCTCTCTTTCTTTGCTTTCCCCATTTCCCCTCTGTTTCACTCCTTTCCCCTCTGTTTCCCCTGTTCCTCTCTTTCTGTCCTTTCCCCTTTCTTTCCTTTCCCCTCTCTATCTCCTATTCCTTTTTCTCTCCACTCTCTTTCCCCTGTTCCTGACTTTCCTTTCCCCTTTCTTTCCTTTTCCCTCTCTATCCCCTGTTCCTCTTTCTATCCTTTCCCTTCTCCTCCTTCTCTTTCCTCCTTTCCCTCTCTCCTTGTCCCCCCGGCCGGGCTCAGGAATTCCCGAGCTGTGGCCGCAGGGCAGGGGCAGATCCTGACTGGAGCCTGGTTCAGGAGAGGATTTGAACCAATTCGAGCTGCTCTGCCCGCCTGGGACAGCCACAGATCGGATATCCCGGTATTTAAACAGCTCAAGTCTTCTGTAGGGAGCATTTTCCAGCTGGAAATCCGGGTGCCCTGGATTCTGTCCTCTAAACAATCCTGAAGTTAAACTTTCAGACAGTGTCTGATAGGACAGCAATTCTGATCCAGGAATAGTCAGGCTGCTTTGATCCTAATGTGCTGCTGGAATATAAGTCTTTAAAATAAAAAGGCTTTATCAGTACCTTATTAATATAAAAGTAGATATAATTATTAATATTAAAAATTTTAATATACAATATTAAGTTTCGAAGTGTATAATTTCAAAACTTTGGCTGCAGATCCGAAGCTTATTTGAATGCCAGCAGTGACAGCGCCATAACATTTGATATGTTCTTTAGTTTTGTATTTAATTTTTCACAATTTCCTTTACTTCACAAGTCTTCAGTGACTTTTTTTAAAAACTTGTATGCAGGTCCTAGTTTCCTGATCTTTCCAGAATTACGCAGTGAGAAGTTATGATCACAAAGATTGATTTTTTAGTAGCACCTTTAAATATGATTTTCTTTTTCCCTCCACCCAGTCACACCTTTGTTTTTCTCACAACTACTCTTCATGTCGCATATTTAAATAATTATAAAATATGGTTAAAAAGGCAGTTTATTTCCCTCAGAATCCTGCTTGAAGCACTTAGCTTCGAGCATCTTAAATTTGGTGTTTCTGAATTCAGGGCCTAAATCCACCTCTGTTTTTCCTTTTATAATAAATAGAATATTGTCTGCAATACTTTGGATTTAGTATTTGGATATATATATATATATATATATTTTAATCAGTAGAAATCACATGTACATGGCAATGCTTCACTTCTTTCATCCTGTTTTCTTTTTCTAATAATTCCTGCATATTGCTGCTTCCTGCCTCGTGTCAACAGGAAAGGTGTTAAACACCGATTGCTGCATTTAAATAAAAACAAAATTCTTCTGAGGCAGCTTTTCCAGGAATGCCTTCCCTCTCATTTCATTTTGGAGTCCCCACTCCTCACTCTGATTTCCCTGGCTCGCTGTGGTGTGTGTAACATGTTTTTATCTCTCCTTAGGCATCCCAACTTTACTGTATGGAATTGGCTCCTGGTTCTTTGCCCGTGTCACAGAGACTGTTCACACCAGCCATGGCCCAGTCACAATTTATTTCCTAAATAAAGAAGATGAAGGAGCCATGTACTGAACTGATTTTCTTTCCTCTGGTGGGCTCTGTGCTACAAACACCTGCTGCTTTTGACTAAAAACAACTGAAAAACTTGGTTTTTACACTGTGTTGTCATACTGTGCTGTTTCAGAAAGCTGTTGGTCGAGAGAGATTTATTTTTGCAGAGGTCTGTGAAGTTGAAGAATTAGAGTTTCTGAGGGTATGTGTGGAAGTCAGGGGCTGCTGGACAAACCTGTGGTGATTTAAAGAGATGTATTTATCAACTTGGAGAACTGAATTGTGGCCTGTGGGCAAGGAAACTGTGAATTTTCAGAAATCTTTTCTCCCTGAAAAGATAAAGCTGCTCAGGTGTAGATCCTGTCTAGGTATTTCATAATAAATTAATTGTCACAGGTGTAACTGTGATTGAATCTGTGATCACAATCACCTGGAAAAGCCTTTGGGGAAAAAAAAGAACAACCCCACCCTAAAAGAAGTGCAAAATGGCTGTATCACAGTTCTTGAAATGATATTTAAATAAAATACCCAAAATACATTTGTATTTGATGCTTGTATCTTTTGCAATTCTTGAGCTCCAGCTGTGTGTTGTTATTTTTCTTTTGATTGCTTTATAAGTACAAAATCTAGTCCTCTGTGGTAATTGACAAATTGCTGGTATTTTTAATTAATGAGGAGAATATTACAAGAATATCTCAATTTTTGGATGTAAAATAACTGATTTCTCCAGTTGTAACCAAGCTCAGCTTCAGGCACAAACAATGACAAAATTACTTCCTATCAGTTGGAAACCTGGGCAAAAAGAAAATGCTTTTGGGGAACTCTTTGGATAGTGAAAATCTGGAATTATGGAAACAGGAAGACCTGTACCTATTGCTGGTGCTGGGATTTAGTGCCAGCAATTAATGCTGTCAGTTCCAAATGCCACAGCTGGTGATGGAAGTTGGTCATTCCAGTTTTCATAAATCCAAAAATAAATGTAGGGGCTGGTAGAAGGGTAATCACTTTTCCTCAGTAAATGATTATCATCAGTGTAATGTCATTTAAATACTTTTAAACTTAATTCCAGGTAATAGAAGCGTTTCTCACTCAGTGAAGCAACACGTGGCTTTTCTAAAAGCAGCACTGAACACTTCAATCAGAGAACTGCTTGCACTGTTAAATTTTGAATTCTTGCCACAAGTTAAATGTCTCCAAGATGAAGAGATGGCATTACAAGAGCCCTCATTAATAAGAAAAATTGCAGTTAGCATTTTCCTAGAGCTGATTTTCACTGCAGCTCATAAGTTTAAAGTCAAATCCTGCTCCTTCATTGCCACAGAGCTCATCAATACCTGGCTGTAAAGGTTTAGGCTCAACACAAGGTTGATAAAATGGTTTTTAATTACCAGACCATAAATAAAGCTCTTCATTGGAGCTGCAGCTCGTTTGATTTCTGATAATGGGCACTGCTGACTTTGCTTACCTGTTTTCCAATAAATGCAGCACCACCCCCCCATCCTCCCAGTGATGGGCAGGGCTCCTTGGAGAACATCTCTGACAAACTGCCCTATTGATTGCTGCAATTCCGTGCTGCTTGCAGCATTAAATAGAGCCCTGATCTCTTGTTCAATGATCTCACTGTGTAACAATTAAGCAAATGTAATATTTTCTTGTATTACATGAAAATCAATGGACCTCTTGCTCTTGGGAAGTTGATGGTGCTAAAGGATGAACTGGGAGATGGCTGAGGGCACAGAGCGAATATGGGATCGCTCCTTCCTTTCATTAAGGCTCAAGTGGCAGCTCCTGCAGTTCTTCAGAGGGAAAATGAGCTGTTTGTAAGGATAACTTGAGTTATTAAAGCACAATGAAATCATTTTCATGGATGGATATGAACCCACTTGCTTGTTTTCAAAGGTAAAGCATTTCATCTGACATTCACTCTTGTTTTGCTGTGAATATCAACTCCTTAGCATCTGTTCTTTCAACTCCTTAGCATCTATTCTTTCAACTCCTTAGCATCTATTTTTTATTACTCAGGTTTTGGCCTGAACACAAGAAATGGCTCAAAAATTTCTGCAGCACTCAGGAATAACTGATCCACAAAAATGTCCCTCCTGACTTTGGACGGATTTGATTTGAAATAAAGTTTAGTTCCCCTTGCAAGCCTCGCCTTAATTATCCCTTTGCTGATGTTTAAATGAGGGAGAGATGACGTCCCAGAGCTTTGTTTCACCTCCCTTAACTACTCCAGAGAAACAAAACCCCGAGGATCAGGTGGCTCCTCCTTGTAGCACCTCTTTAAATAATAATGATTATTGGGGGCACCTGAACCTGGAGGAGCTGCTGGTGTCACCCCTGGGCCGGGTCAGCGGGCTCGGGTGTCCCAGTTAAACTCTGCTACTGTAAATTAATGGGAAATGCAGCTGCTTTGCTGAAAGATCAATGTCCAATAAAGGCTGCACAATCAAATCTTGTTGCAATGATTGAGGTGCTTAATTGCCTTTCAAAGATAAGGTGGTAATCAACACACGTTCAGCTGATCTTTTTTACCGCTTCAATTACACTCTAATGGCAGAGCCAAGGCAGGATCTTTAACTACTTATACTTATTAAATCTTACGTGTCCTCTGAAAAATTACTTAAGCCACACAATCGATAAAACCCAGCTCTTAATTACTATATTTCACTTTTAGACCTTTTTGTATGCTTGATAAATGTTTCGTCGGAGACTCCGCGGCGCTAATGAGTTACCCCAAGAAAAGCCCTTTTCTGCTCTTGGCTCCTCCAAATTGTGGTCAAACTCTGGTGGGTTTGTTTGTTTTCCTCAAGTTTTGGGGCTGGTGATGCAAATGTGGTCCAGGCAGTTTATTTTATTTAAATATTTTTAGATTTAATATCACTCTTTTTGTTGATGAGCTAGCTGTGGGTGGACCCAGTTCAACACAGAGTTCTTAACTTTTTTTTCCCCTCACTGTAAATTAATTCTGGATTTAAAGATTGGATGGGAACTCCTAAATATTTATGATTAGTACTTTCATATTGTCTGAAAAATCAGTTTTTGTGCTCTTTTCCTGCTCCCCTCTCTTTCCCTGGAGCAATATCCAGAGCTTTTCTCCTGCTGACCTTCCATTGACTTGGGCAGAATTTAAATCTGTCCTCACCTTACCTTGTGTGTTGACCTAAATCTCCTCACAAACCATAATTATAGATCTCCCTGATCTATGTTATTATTATTGAATGGAATTTAGGGATTTTTTTAATAGTTGAATGCCCTTAGGCCTCTGGTTTAGAGCAACTTTTCCTGAAACAAAGGGGATTTTGCTTCATGTATTATTTACTGTGGCCATTTAATTTATATTGGCTTTTGCTGTAACCCCTTAATCATGTTCACTACAGAAAAGTAAGTTAATAATTCTGAGAGTTATCTCCATTTCTTTCCCTATTTCAGGAAACAGAAGTCATGATTTAAATTTTGGGCTGTATTTTTCAGTTTAAATACACCTAAGAAAAAGTGTCAGCTTCAGCATTGCAGCCAGGGAATATAGAATAAAAATTATCACTAATATATTGCAACTTTGCTTAAAAGATTTATTTTACTTCTGGAATAAGATGTTAATTTTGCATTTAAGTCCTAAAAAGCAGAATACAGACAACTTAGACTGATTTTGAAAGTAATTGCATCACTTTAAGCACAGTTTATGAGCCCTGATGTAGTTCATTATAAAACAAATTTATTACTTGCAGTGATATTAATAATCCTAATAGAATTAAAAGTGGAAAACATGATTAAAAGCAGTCCTTCAGACAAAAACTCTGATCAAGGGAACTTTCAAGTTTAAAATGGAAATATCAGATTAGAACACTGATTTTTTGAACAAGATTACAAAGTCAAACCAGTTTTTTTTTTTCCTTAAAAGAAGAAATGCCATTAGATGTGACTGGTACATGCTCAGTGATTCATGGGCCTGCTTATCTACTTTGTGGGGTATGAATTATTTAGGAAGAAAAATCACAATAATTTTGTTGTTACTCAGGAATTTATAGGTTGACAGAAAAACAATTATGCAGCCCCTGGAGCTGGTCTGAAGGGGTACAGGAGCATCATTAACCACACACAGTCCAACTGCTGGAGTTACCTTGTCACTAATCTGCTTTTTATCCCAAATTTATTCATAATTTAAAGCAAAAACTAAATATTTACTGATTTAACCTACATCAAGCTTACTCTTGTTGTGTTTTCTTTCAGTCCAAGGTGAATTTACTGAGAAAAAAAGAGCTTTAAAAGATCTGTTTGAGGCCAGTGAATTTCCCTGTGAACCGAAAATAAGATGAATTTATTTCCTGATATTTGGGTCCCAAAAAGTCCTTTCTCATTCCAGAGAAACTGCAGAGTGCAGTAGGAAGTTTTAATGCCATTTTTAAAGAATCTGGATCTATCCAGGGTGCACTTGGTGAGTCTTTCCAGGAGATGCATTTCAGGGAAGAATATCTTCAGAAAGCCTGGGCACTGCTGACCTATTTTTCACAAGCCTGAGGGAATTCAGTTTGCTGCACTCACAGGCAATTGAAAGGAAAGGAAAAAAAGGGAATTTCACCATGGTATGTTATTTATCAACATGGAAAGTTAGGTATTAACATCTTTCCAAAAAGACAGGAGAATGTGTGCTCCTGAAACAACCATCAGCCGCTGTTTTCTGTAGGAAACTGAGAGTTTGTCCTTTGTTATTTATAATTCCAGCCTAGAAAGTGGTGCAGATAAATTGAATTTGGGGAACCAAGGGCTGGCACAGAGATCCTGATTCCTCCAGGTGTGTTTTATACTCTGGATTAGAGGTAAGGTGGCACAGCACTGGTAACACAGTTACTGTTAATATTACTGTTAATAATTTTATAGTTCAATGGGAATTATTTAGCCTGTTCCATAATAAAGACAAATTATTCCTAGGTCATAGCTGGAAGAATTCTAGGAATAACGAGGTGAATGGAGGTGCTGGGTGGGATCCAGAATGAAATCACAGCACTTTCTGTCTCTATCCTCAGCATCTTTCCTCTGCCCTTTTATCCGAGGGGATGAGTGCAGGGCTGGGGGAATTGGGAATCCTGATGCTTTTAATTCACTGCAGTTCCTGCTGGGAATTCTTCACCTGATCCTTTCCTGAAATGAGCTCCCACCTCCCTCCTCGGGGTGAGGAAAACCTGAATCCACACCCTGGGACAGGGAATATTCAAGGGCAGGGCCAGGGGAGGCAGCTCTTGTTTTCCTCCCTCTTCTTTTGACAGAGCTCTGCTGGAGGGACCCAAAATTCCATTTCAGGATGGTTGTGACAGAGCAAAGACAGAAAATTGCTCGTGTTGGGCAACTTCCTTTGCAGTGGGAATTGAACAAATAATAACTCCTTTCCTGACTTTTGGAGGGCCCTGCAAATTATCCTGCTAAGCAAATCACTGCCAGACAGCATTTTCCTATCTCCCTCCTGCGAGATTATAACGATTTTCCTCCCCTCCTGTGTCAGCACTCTGCTTTTGGCTGGAAATAAATATTTATTTCCTTCCTGTGGCCACCTCTGGATGCTCTCAGTCCTCTCCAGCGGCGCTGGAAAGCAGCAGAGAGCAGCAGCACACTGCAAGTGGCAGCTGCTGGGAGCCACCAAGGGAGGATGTTTCCCCCTCACAAATAAAAACCAGAATTTACACAAGTTGTGGGCTTCACCATCCCGTAATTAAAGCATCCACACGTGGTTCCTTTGTGGATTTGGGGTGGTGTTTCCTTCTGGGTGAACAGTAACTTTGGAGCTGTGGTTGGGAATATTGTGTGATGTGCTTCGTTATGTTTTAATGGGGATTCTGGAATCCTTGTACTGGGAACTTGAACTTTTTAATGGGAGATTCTCAGGCTACTCAAATACTTCAAGAATATTTTATATTAAAAATTGTGTTGTCACAACACCCAACATTAAGGAATAATATATGAAAATAAATGTTGATGACATCTCATAGCAAAACTTCTGCAGGATGATAAAATAAGTAGCAACGATTTGTTTCAAATGGTCTATTTCAAATGAAAATTTCTGATTAAACTTGGGTTTTAAAGAAGTCTGTGGCAAAACCAAACCTTTATCAATAAATTTGTGCTCGATGTGCTGTACTTCTTAAGATATAAAAACCCTTCAAGTTTGATTACACAAATCAGAATGGGGGATTAAGGTTATGATTAGCCCTGGAAAATCGACGTAATATTTATGCAAATTTGGCAAATTGAGTTGGTTTTCCCCATAGTCTCATAAATGAAGAAGACATTTTAGAAAAATTGCACTTCCATAGAAATTCCATCATTTTGTGTCCTATTCTTTAAAATTTAATAGAAAATGAATCTGATTGAAATGGAGCTGAGTGAAAGGTACACAGGGACTGCAGGTAAAAGGTTCATTTGAGCAGAAAGACATCTGTGTGGGCACCACCAGTCCCTTAGATCCTTAGGAGCTGGGGCTCTATTAATTTTTAGTATAGGAACTAAATTATAAAGTTATTGAACAGAGAGAGAATTTATCTCTGTTAATGGCCATTGAATTTTTTTTTTTTTTCCTCAAGCTCAAACAAAGTAGAATTCGAATATGAAGAAGCTTGAAGACGTTTCAGGAATTAAATATACCTCCCATTCCCCCCCTCTAAATTGATAAAATAACTCAAATAGTCCAGTTTGTCAGAGATGATAATGTGAGAGAGTGTGATAAAATGCACAGATCAATAGCCCACAATTGAGATTAATGCTGTTCTCTTAAAAAGAAGAAGAAGAAAAAAAAAAAGAAGTGGATTGTTTTATGCTGCAGAGCTGTGTGGAGCTTTCCCTGTGACTCGTGGCAGTGAAAAGCTTCTTCTAAAAGCTGAATTTGGTGTTTTGTGATTGCAGAGCTGTCAAAACACGTTCTTTGTTGCTGAGGTGGACAGGGATTTCCTTCCATCTGAAAGATGGATCGTGGTTTGCACAGGGCTGATTTGACAGACGGGGGGAACTCGGTGATGCCAGAATTGTACCTGGACATCGGCTCTGGAGATCCGGGATGCGCAGGAGTGGTGAGGAGTGGGACAGCTGCTGGCACAACTGCTCTGAGCTCCTGCCTTCACCTGCTCGGGCAGGTGCTGGGCTGTCCAGAGCTCATTCCCAGTACCCATTTCAGTGCCTGTTCCCATTCCCAGTACCCATTCCAGTGCCCGTTCCCATTCCCAGTACCCATTCCCAGTACCCATTCCAGTGCCCGTTCCCATTACCAGTACCTAATTCCAGTGCCCATTCCCAGTGCCCATTCCCAGTGCCCGTTCCCATTCCCAGTGCCTATTCCAGTGCCCATTCCCAGTACCCATTTCCAGTGCCAGTTCCAGTGCCCATTCCCAGTGCCATTCCCAATGCCCATTCCAGTGCTATTCCAGTGCCCATTCCCAGAGCCCATTCCTGGCTCCCATTCTTGATACCCATTCCCAGTGCCTGTCCCCTTTGCCCGTTCCCGATGCCCATTCCCGGTTCCCATTCCCGGTTTGCTCGGCAGGGATGTGCAGAGCCGGGCACAGAGGCTGGGACAGACCTTGGGGGTCCCCGAGTGTCCCCTTCGGACATCCCTGGACGCTTCCAGGGGCAGCGATTCCAGCAGCTCCCTAGGCAGGTTATTCCAGCGCAGCTGGCACGGTCCGTGTGTGCATTTGTGTTTGTGTGTTTGTATTTGTGTGTTTGTGTTTGTATTTGTGTGTTTATTTGCGTTTGTTCGTGTGCCATGGCACAACCCGGACCGAAGCCCGGAGCCCTCCCTGGGCACCACCGAGGAACTCTGCAGCGCTTCCAGCGGGAATCCCCGCCCGGCCCGGCTGGATTCGCCATTTAGCTGCGCTTTTCCTGCCAAAACCCAAGGCACAATGAGCGGAAAACAAACAGCAAACAAACAGCGGAGCGTTGCCGGGGCCGCCTCCTCCCGCCCACGGCACCTCCTCCTCCTCCTCCTCCCGCTCCCATCCCCTCCTCCCGGGGCTCCGTTTTGGTTCCGGGGCAGCGGCTCCTTCCTGCGGGAGGGCGGTGCAGGCAGTGCCCGGCCCGGCGCGGCCCGGCGGCCGCAGCATGTGAGCCCGCGGGGCGGGGATGCTCTGGCTGCTCTGCGGCCCCTCCGGTGCCATGGACAGCCAGGCGCTCGTCATCCGCATCAAGATCCCCGACGGAGCCGCCGTGGACTGGACCGTGCACTCCGCGCCGCAGCTGCTCTTCAGGGATGTGCTGGTGAGTGGGTCCGGACGGGGACCGGCACCCCGGGCCAGCCCGGGAATGACAGCGGGACCCCCGGGGGATGGCATCGGGATCTCCCTGCCAGCCCGGGAATGGCACCGGGACCCCCGGGAATGGCATCGGGATCCCCCTCCCAGCCCGGGAATAGCACCGGGACCCCCGGGAATGGCACCGGGATCCCCCTCCCAGCCCGGGAATGGCACCGGGATCCCCTACCAGATTGGGGGATGTCACCGGGACCCCCCTGCCGGACTGGGAAATGTCACCGGGATCCCGCTGCCAGCCTGGGAATGCCATCGGGACCCCCGGGCGATGTCACCGGGACCCTCGTGCCAGCCCGGGGATGCCACCGGGACCCCCCTGCCATCCCGGGGGATCCCCCTGCCATCCCGGGGGATGCGGGAGATGTCAGCATCCCCCTCTCTGTGTCCAAATCCCTCCCTGGATGGCGCGAGGTGTTTCTGGCTTGTATTTTGGTGGAAAGTTTTTATGGGAGAGTGTTTTTTTGTAGGGATTGACAAAAATCCGGGACATGGCCGGTGTTCCGAGGTTTTGGGCCGGGAGATCCCGGGCGGTCCCGCAGGTGCCAGGCAGGAGCCTCCTGCCATGGTTTGGGCTGGAAGGAACCTTTGGAACCCCCAAAATCCTCCCTCCTGCCGTGGGCAGGGACATCTCCAGGTCAGAACATCCCCCCTCCGTGCCTTGGGGTGGTCGAGGCACGGATGGAAAAAGGGAAGGAATATTCCCAGCTCAGGAACAGTGACCAGGATGTGACCCTGGGCTGGGCCACAGCTGCTCGTGGTGGCATTTCCCCCACCCAAACTCCGTGGTGTGTCCCTGTCCCCAGCCCCTTCCCTGCTGTGTTTTTTATCCATCTGCACACAAGGATGCTCTGTTAACTCAGAAATGGGAAGGGGGTGTTTATCCCAAATCTCCTGGACCGCTAAGGAAGAGCGCAGCAGGTGCTGCTTGCCCTCCTCACCTCTGCAGGATTTTGGGTGCCCCTGTTTCTCTAAAGAAAACCTTCACGTGCGAGCTCGGTTTTTATTTCTGTTTTTAATATTTGGGAGAGGTTTTGCAGGTGTCAATTCAAGGTGTTGGTTCTGTAGAAAGGACATGGGGATTAAGGAGTTGGTTCATTGGGAAATGTTCAGTGTTGGGCTTGGAGGGTTCAGAGGTAACTGGAAGGGATGATAGAAATTCCAACTTTCATTTTTCCAACATTTTATCCACCACTTTCTGCAGACAAAGGAGTGGGAGCAGAGCTTTTGACAGACCAGGGAGGTTTTTGAGAGGGATAATTTCCCCTTGATGATTGCACAACTCTGCCTTTAAACAAAAGTGGAGCAAATAAAGTCTCTGCTTCATGTTTTCCATTTTCTTCCCTCCCCAAAATAAAGTGAAATAACCCCTGACACTTGGACTATCCTTTGCTATTGTAGAATTACTGTAAATTTAGGTTGGTTGTTTAAAGGGAAGTAGAGAAGTTGTGGCCAGTGGGTGACAGAGGATCTCGAGTTATGCTCACAGTGACCTCGAGTCTCCTGTCAGCAAAGCTTTCTGAGAGCTCCTGAGCATGAGAGGAGTGAGAAGATGAGGAAGGAGGACAAAATCAGGCAAACTTTGAGCTTGGAACATCTCAGAGCTGAAGGTGGTTTGCAGGATCTGTTGGAGAAGAGGCAGCAGGACCATGCTGGGATTGTCCCTTGCTGGCTTTTGTTAAAAATCACAATTTCTGCCACGCTCACCATCAGTAACGACAGAACTGGAGAATGGTTTGGCTTGGAAGGGACCTTAAATCCCATCCCATTCCCATCAGGGACACCTCCCGCTGTCCCAGGGTGCTCCAACCTGGCCTGGGACATTCCAGGGATGGGGGACAGCCTCTCTGTGCCACTGTTTTTGTGCTGTCACTCCTGTGGGGGTGATGGAAAATTTCAGTTCTCCCCTTCAGGCTCTGGCACCGAGGTGCTGGTGGTTCCAGGACGTGCCATCACTGCACTTAATTGGTCAGATAAATACAGGAATGAAGGGAAATAGGGCAGGAATGAAAGGAAATAAGACAGGAATTAAAGGAAATAAGGCAGGAATTGAAGGAAATAGGACTCAAATCCACTCTAGAGTCATGGGTTAGATAAATACAGGAATGAAGGGAAACAAGGCAAGAGTGAAAAGAAATAGGGCAGGAATTAAAGGAAATAAGGCAGGAATTAAAGGAAATAGGGCAGGAATGAAAGGAAATAGGACTCAAACCCACTCTAGAGTTATGGGTCAGATAAATACAGGAATGAAGGGAAACAAGGCAGGAATTAAAGGAAATAAGGCAGGAATTAAAGGAAACAAGGCAGGAATTAAAGGAAACAAGACAGGAATTAAAGGAAATAAGACAGGAATTGAAGGAAATAGGGCAGGGATTGAAGGAAGTGGGACTCCAATCCAGTCAAGAGTTATGGGTCAGGTAAATACAGAAATGAAGGGAAATAAAGCAGGAATTGAAGGAAATAAGGCTCCAATCCACTCAGGAATAGTGGCTCAGATAAATACAGGAATTAAAGGAAACAAAACAGGAATTAAAGGAAATAAGGCTCCAGTCCACTCAGGAGTGGTGGGTCAGATAAATACAGGAATGAAATGAAATAAATTAAATAAATTAAATTTAATTAAATAAGGCTCCAATCCACTCAGGGGTGCTGGGTCTGTCAGCAGCTGGGGCTGGGAGGGTGGGAATGGGGCTGACCCCTCCTGTGTTGTCCTCCTCAGGCTGATTCCTCACACCTGGCAGGCAATTCCCGAGGGTTCCTGAGCTGCAGGAACAGTCACAGAGCCTGGGCACAACTCAGGTGTCACATCAGGTAAATCCCTGGAAAACCCATCCAGGCACAGCCCAGGAATTCCCTCAGGCTCTGAGCAGTCCAGGAGGGGCTGGACCCCACTCCTGTGCCTGTGGCCCAGGGAATTTTTGGGAAAGTTTTGGGAGTTTTGGCTCCTGCTGGAGCTGCAGAACCACCTTTGGGGCCAGTCCCAAAAGCAGCTCCACATCCCAGAACTTGCACCCATGGGAATTGAATTATCCATGCAAGGAAGGCTGTTCTTCCTTCAAGGTGGGTCCCACAGGCTTCTTGCTATTAAAAAAACCCCACAAAATGACTTTTTGATGTTTTCTTTTACATTTTTAGGTGATTTTTAAGCAGTTTTTCGTTAATTTTGCCTCCCAGCAGGCGTAGCCCTGCAGCATTTTAATCTGGCCTTTAAGTTTATTTCCATCCTCATTTTCAGGCATTTTCTTCATGATGTCACCTTAAATAAATTCTCTGAGTATCAGCTTTGCAAGCCTGGAAGTTACCAGTAAATAGATTTATTTTGAAGCCCTCCCTCACTAAATGAATTACAATAAGCTTATTTTTTTTTCCCCTCAAGCTGTCTGCATCCCCTCTGTCACTGAGGTATTTTAGTGTTAATTCTAGGTAACCTCATGTCAGTGAGATAAAACAAGTTTTAAGTGCAAGGTGAGAGCTGTGGGTTCAATATTTAAGCTATATTTAAGTTAACTGTGGGTTCAATATTTAAGTTATATTTAAGTTAATTGCAGGTTCAATATTTAAGCACAGCTTTCTCATTTTCTGCTTTCTCCTCCAGTGAACAAATTTGGATTTTGGATTTCTTTTTGCAGCTGCTGTTCCCTGATTTATTTTTCCCTCCTCATTTTTCAAAGCTTTTCAGTTCTGTATCCCTGACATAAACCCACTTAAGCAAAGCCTACAAGTTGTAGTATTTTATTGTTCTTGGTCTCTGTTGTGGTAGTAGAAAATCCCTGTGCACATGTAATCCTCTGAAATTCAGAATAATCCTTTAATCCTGGGTCACACCAAGGTCTGGGGGATGTTGGAGTGGGGAAATGGGAGGGAGCTGCTGCTCCAAAATAATAATAATAAGTCATTTAATATCATATAATTGATCCCATTAATATAATATATACTAATATAAACAACAATATTATCTAATAAAAATATAATAATTTATTTATTGCTTATTACTTGTATTAAAGAAGTCTCTATACACAGAAAAAGTTATTCTGAAGGGGGTGCAGGGAAAATAAGAATTTTTTTATCACTGTTTCAGTTTTCTCAGCTCTTTGGGATGTTTGGATTTTTGGGGTCATCTGAGGCTTCCACACCCTTTAAATCCAATTTTTAAACAAATTTTAAATCCATTTTGTAGAAGCATCTGTGTGCCTGTATGTGAACATTTATTTAATGTTCTTACTTAAATCCCACACAATTAAATGTGTTTGCTGAGGAAGTTTCAATGTTTAAATGAATGGATTTAGAAGTAATTGGTACAGTCTTTTGTTAAAGCAGAATTTATTAGAAACAATTATTATTTCTAATTTCTTATCAGAAATGGTGACTTTTGACAGAGGGCTGGTAACCCCTGGAGAAGGGAAGAATTTTTATCAGCATGGAAATATTTTGGGTTTTGGGTTTTTTTCCCTATTTTTACCTCTACAAATTCACAATCCCATAATTGAGCCACACTGTGCATTTCTTGTGTAATTTAATAACTTGAACCTCACCTCTGGATTTTTTCTTGGCATCTAAACCCAGAAGGCAGCAGGAGAAAGTTTTTTTGTAATTATTACTTGCTTCAGTTGGCTCTGCAGAAATCTTGTGCTCCCTTCACATATTTTCATTTTATTTTAATTATTTTATATTATTTTTATATAATTATATACAAATATATATTATATAATATAAATATATATTTATATAATTTATATATTTAAATCATTTATATATTTATATATTTATATATTTATATATTTTATATTTTTATATTTTTATATTTTATATTTTTATTTTTATATTTTTATTTTATATTTTTATATATTTATATTTTTATTTTTAATATTTCTATAATTTAATATTATTTTAAATATTTTTATTTTTAATAATTTAAATTTTTAATATTTTAATATTTTAAATTTTTATTTCTTATTTTTTATATTTTTATATTTTATTTTATATTTTTATGTGCTCCATAGCCAGGCACAGAATCTTTAATTTCCTTTCTTATTTTTTAAATTTTTCCTTTTTTAGATGGGAGAGAAAAATGGGGAGAGCAGAAGTGACAGGACATCAGGGGAGGTGTTCAGCACCCTGAGAGGCTCCCAGGGGATGTGCAATAAATCACAAATAATAGAAATAAATCAATTATTTATTGCAATCAGTCCTGGAGTTGATGAATTTCTGCTCTCTCAGTGACACTGGCTCCTCCCTGTCAGCAGAAGAATGGCTGGAAAAATGAGAAAAAATTGGAAAAAATATAAAATATAATATATAAAATAACTTCTCTGGTCCCAGCAAAAAAAATCTGGGTTGGAGCAGGGGTGTGGAAGTGGCAAAAAGAATGGGAAAAGTTATTTTTTGGTAGCAGCAAGAAAAGCTGGAGCAGGGATTGGAAGTGGAATTGGAAACCCAAATTTTGGCTGAAAAAATGGTAAAAACTCTTCTCTGGTATCAGCAGGAAAGGTTGGGCTGGAGGAGGGATTGGAAATGGAAATTTTGCCTGAAAAATTGTAAAATATTTTCTTTTTGTACCAGCAGGAAAGGCTGGGTTGGAGCAGGGATTGAAAATGGAAATTTTGGTGTGGTTTGGATGAAAAAATGGGAAAAGCTGAAAAAGCTATTAAAGTTTTTTGTTATTAAAAAGTTTTTTATTTAAGTTTGGTGCCAGCAAAAACATCTGAGTTGGGGCAGGGGATGTGGAAGTGATGATTTTGGTGTGGTTTGGCAAAAAGAATGGGAAAAGTTATTTTTTGGTAGCAGCAAGAAAGGCTGGAGCAGGGATTGGAAATGGAAATTTTGGCTTAAAATTTGTAAAATATCTTCTTTTTGTACCAGCAGGAAAGGCTGGGCTGGAGCAGGGATTGAAAATGGAAATTTTGGTGTGGTTTGGATGAAAAAATGGGAAAAATTCTTCTCTGGTATCAGCAAAAAAATCTGGATTGGAGCAGGGAAGTGTGGCTGGAAATGTTTTTGTATTTTGTGTCTCTGCTGCTTTGGGTGTTTCCAAATTGCCAAAACTGGGTTTTCTCCCCCAGAATTTGAATTTTGGAGAAGTTCAATCCCAGGTGAGGCTGACAGAGCCCTCCAAAGAGGAGAAAACAAGTTTTTTAAAGCAAAAAAAAATTCATAAAGTTCATTTTATGACTGGCTTTGATCAGTTTGGTGCCTGTTTTTTTATTATTATCATCCATTTTTTTTATAACCCAAGGGAAAAAATGGATTTTTGCACCTGCAAACGGAGCTGTTTGCAATTCTGAGGGAGTTTTTTGGGGAAAAAAAGGAGTTTTCCTGGAGGTGATGTGGAGGGGGAGAAAACTAAAATTTCTCATTCTCTTCAGCAGGGAGGGATTAAAGTGATTTAATGTAAATCAGATTAATTTGATACTGATAAATCAGTTAAATTTGATATTTAATTAATTTTTCCTTCCCTTTTTAGGATGTCATTGGTCAAGTTTTACCAGATGCAACAACCACAGCTTTTGAGTGTAAGTGTGATTTTTATCAACCAATTCCTTTTTAATTTAAAAAAACCCAACAAAACCACCATAATATTTATGTTATTATTTTTAAGTTATTATATTTATTATTTAAAAATACATAATATTCATTATATGTCACAGTTAAATATTTATGCTTTAATGCAACTTTAATAATGGCACAAAACCAAGTAATATTTTATTATTTAATCACATCTGAAATATTTCCATGAAGTAGCTTTAATTACCAGCCTGACCTTGCCGTGCTCTTACTCCTCAGTGCAATTTTATTGCTCAAATTAAATGAAAAATATAAACTACCTGTAGCTCTGAGCTTAAAATTGGGATTCTCTAATCCTCCCAGCAAGTATCTAAACTAATAAAACTAAAATAACTAAATAATTATAACTAAAACTGTTCTTTCAACCATTTTTATTTTGATTTTTGAAAGGGATTCCTGGGGGATTTTCCTATCCTGCAGAGCAAAGGGGATAAAATACTGAAAAAGTGGAGTTTTCTTCCAAATGGAGGAGGTTCCTTTTCTCTTT
>NC_031779.1:18847065-18849636 GCF_001522545.3 Parus major
TGTAATTTTTAAACAAATACATAGAATTTATGTTAATAGAAAATAATATCTTAAAATATATTAAATAGAATAAAATATATTTTATTCTAGATAAAATTATATATTTTATATAACGAATATTATATTATATGAATAATATATTAATATAAGACACGAATATATAATAATATAAATAAACATATATAACATATATAATAAACGATTGTTAAAATTACATATAATATATACAATAATTATAATTAGATAATATATATGATTATATAATAGATCCTATATAATAGATCCTATATAATACATAATAAAATATCATATATAGTTATATAATATATAGTTATAGGAATTCCAGTTTGGGGAAGGGATCAGGGAGGGAATTCCAGTTTGGGGATGGGATCAGGGAGGGAATTCCAGTTTGGGAATGGGATCAGGGAGGGAATTCCAGCCTGGGGAAGGGATCAAGGAGGGAATTCCAGTTTGGGGATGGGATCAGGGAGGGAATTCCAGCCTGGGGAAGGGATCAGGGAGGGAATTTCAGCCTGGAAAAGTTGCTCAGCTCCAGGAGAGGGCCTGGCAGTAAAAAAACTGCTGAAAGTGAAGTTCTGAGCACTCTCTGCCCCTTTTTAGGCAGAAATCACCGTTCTCGTTGATCCATACTTGAAATAATTTTCCATCATTATTGTTTCCAAGTACTTGTGCAGCTGGCTTTTCTCTTTTAGATTCTTCACTCCTATTTGCTGCTGAAAGCCCAGCTTTATTTATAAATGTTAAAATTGTCAATTTTAACGTTTTCCTTGCTAACCTGGTGCCTTCCTCTGGCAGATGAGGATGAGGATGGGGATCGGATCACGGTCAGGAGCGATGAGGAGATGAAGGCCATGCTGTCCTATGTAAGTCCAGTGCAACAGATCCTGCTTTTTCCCCGCTGTGTTTATATTTATTTTATTTTTCTTGGTGTTTTTTTTTTTGCTGGTTCCAAAGTGTTTAACTGTGTTAAATTCAGATTTTGATACTCCTGGATACAGCAGAGGTGTTTCACACCACATACATGGACATGCTCGACTTTAAAAAAGAGAAAAGACTCGTTCACTTACTGATCATATCATAAACATTAAGAATAATGCATCTTAATGACTTTTGCATTAGGTATAGTGCAGGCTAAATGGACTATCAATTTCTTGTATTTTTTATGCAGTACTTAAAGTAACGGCTCATTAAAAATGAACCCCTGGGCTCTAAAAATTTTTCAAAATCTACTTTCATCTGGAGACTGTTTCACCCCTCCTAAGCAGAGGAGTTTCATTGTAGCTGCAGGCTCAATATTCATAGAGGATTTAAAGATGTATTTTGTGTTTTTCGAGGGGAGATAGATGTGGCTGTGTGTGGCTTTGTGTAGGTAGGGGTGTGTAAAAACCTCTCTGGATCCCCATAAATATCAATTTCCTGCAGAAGGGAAGGGTGCACTTACTGATGACACCATCCCCAGGGATGGTGTCACTGTCCCCAGGGGTTGTGTCACTGTCCCCAGAGATGGTGTCACTGTCCCCAGAGATGGTGTCCCCGTCCCCAGGGCTGACCTTGGCCTCGAAGCTGATCTTGAGGACGGTGCCCAGCACGGTCAGGAGATCACTGGTGACCAGCAGCAGGTACCACCCGTTGAGGAACTCCAGCCGCTCCCACACGGACACGGCGCGGCCATGCCAGCGCCACAGGAACCAGCTGAACTCCTGTGGGGACACCGCTGTCACCGCCGGGGTGCCACCTCCGGGGTGCCACCAGCTCCCACTGTGTCCCAATGTTCCAATGTCCCACCATGTCCCACCATGTCCACATGGCCCATCGTGTCCCACGGTGTCCCAGCGCTTCCCAACATCTCCCACCTTCCCCCCACATCCCATCAATCCCCTCCCCTAAACCCCCCAGTTCCGGTTCTGGCGCTGGTTCCGGTTCCGGTTCCCAGCCACGGTTCCTGACCGTGTTCCAGACTCGGTTCCAGACTCGGTTCCAGACTCGGTTCCAGACCGGGTTCTAGACTCGGTTCTAGATCGGGTTCTAGACTCGGTTCTAGATCGGGTTCTAGACTCGGTTCTAGACTCGGTTCTAGACTCGGTTCTAGATCGGGTTCTAGACCGGGTTCTAGACTCGGTTCTAGACTCGGTTCTAGACTCGGTTCTAGATCGGGTTCTAGACTCGATTCTAGATCGGGTTCTAGATCGGGCTCTAGACTCGGTTCTAGACTCGGTTCTAGATCGGGTTCTAGACTCGGTTCTCGATTGGGTTCTAGACTCGGTTCCAGACTCGGTTCTAGATCGGGTTCCAGACTCGGTTCTGGATCGGGTTCCGGTTCCGGTACTGACCCGCTGCAGGAGCAGCCCGTGGGCGATGGAGCGGGCACAGAGCGCCAGGGACAGCAAGCACACAGCTGTCACCAACATGTCAAACGCCAGGCGCCGTGAATTGTCACCTGTGGGGACGGGGACACCTGGGGTCACCCTCGGGGACACTAGGGGTTATCTTTGGGGACACCTGGGGTCACTTCCCAAGGCCTGGGGACATCCGGGGTCACTTTTGGGGCCA
>NC_031779.1:18850320-18877406 GCF_001522545.3 Parus major
GGAGCCAAGCCCTGTTTGGGACCACCCAGAGGTGATTTTGGTGGGATTTCAGAGGATCCCAGACTGGTTTGGGTGAGGAGGAGCTTAAATCCCCTCCAGTGCCCCCCCTGCCATGGCAGGAACACTTCCCTGTCTCAGGCTGCTCCAGCCTGGCCTTGGGCACTGCCAGGGATCAGCCACAGCTCCTTTGGGAATTCCAGCCCTTCCCACCCTCCCCAGCCAGGAATTCCTTCCCATTTTCCATCCAAATCTCCCCTTTCCCAGTGGGAGCCATTCCCTGTGTCCTATCCCTTGTCCCCAATCCCTCTCCAGCTCTCCTGGAGCTCCTTTAGGGATTCTGAGCATTCCCTGGATTTTTCCCTTTTCCAGCTGAACATTCCCAGCTCTCCCAGCCCAGCATCTCCATGGTCCTGGTGTTTATTTTGGATTTTGATGTTCTCAGCTCCTTTTCCAGCTTTTTTTGTGTCCAGCTCCTCCCTCTGGATCCATGGAGATCCTTCCCCACCAGAATTCCTCGAGTTTCTCTCTTTTCCTTGTAAAACCTCAGCCATTTTTTCCCTTTAAAGTGGAAAACTTTGGATTTTCCCAGCGCAGCCTCCAGATTAATCATGCCTTGGGAAGGTCATTTTTTTGCTATGCTTCCAAGCTCACTGTTAAAGTTTCAGTACATTAGAGTTCTGATTGCTCAACTCTCTGCTTTCCCTTCAAAATTATGGGATGCCTGTAAATGACTTCTTTCTGCTTCAGCAGCTTTTCTTCTCCGAAAAAAATCTTTCTCTTTGGTTTTAAACTAGTTTTTCATCTGAGTGTTGAACTGGTGGTTTAAATTCCTCACATCCTATGGGCTTGGTTTTGGGATGTGTTTGCAAATTTTCTGAGCCTAGGAAATAAATTCATTTAATAATCTTGGGGTAGATAGTGGGGAAGAAAAATGTTTGGAAAATTGAGGGAAAAAAAGATTCATTTTGAGGCCTGCAACAAATAATTTGGAGAATTGAGGGGAAAAAAGACTCATTTTGAGGCCTGCAACAAATATTTGGAGAATTGAGGGGAAAAAAGACTCATTTTGAGGCCTGCAACAAATAATTTGGAGAATTGTGGGGAAAAAATACTCATTTTGAGGCCTGCAACAAATAATTTGGAGAATTGTGGGGAAAAAAGATTCATTTTGAGGCCTGCAACAAATATTTGGAGGAGTGGCCAGCTGGGAAAGTACTTCAGAAAGTTTTAACATGGTGCAGGTGTTCTCTAAAATATAAATAAAGTGATTTTTTTTCAGTTTGAGGAGGTGAAAAAATAATTCCCTGAGATTAGACTTTGGAACACATTTTAACTGGGAAGAGTTTTTTGAATTGTGCCTGACCTTCCCTTTAGGTTCTTGGCTTTATGAATTTGACGAGGAGTTAATTCAGGTCTGGAATTCTTTCAGATTATGCTAAAATGCTTTGAAGGAGGCCGATTTTGGGGGATGGTAAATAGGATTTTTTTCAGTGTTGGGCACTGCAGTTAATTAAGGACAGCCAGGGAGCTGCTCTGGAGCTGTTGTCTTGTATCTGTATAAAAAGGTAGTAATTTTTTTGACAGCCACTGATTGGAAAGTTGCTTGCAGCTCTCTGAAAGCAAGGGCTACACGCTCTGGATCAATAAGTGGCAAATTTCCCATTAAAAAGAATACCTGAACAATGTTCCAAATAGCCACTGGCATCTTAATTTTCCATGGAAACCTCCAACGCTCGTGTGTGGAGGACAAGTCATTTTCAGACAATTTTTCCAGACTACTTGTTAACAGTTATTGCTGTCCCAAAAGGTTGACAGCTTACATGATTGATATTTCATTTACTTGTCATCACTGGTGAGTAATGGGGAGGGTCATGGGTTTTTCTCCCCCTCTCTCTCTCCCCCTCTCCTATATTTTTTTGGGGGAAATGCTCTCAGGTGTGTTTATTTTAGTTCATTATTTGAGGGAGTGATCAGAAATGTTTATATTGTGTGTAAAGCTGGCTGCATCTTTAGAATTAGATTTGGTGGTGGAATACCGTTGGTAAAATGGGAATTCAAAAGTTAAAAGCTCGTTTCCCTGTCCCAGGTTCTGTCCAGCCTGGCCTTGGGCACTGCCAGGGATCCAGGAGCAGCCACAGCTTCTCTGGGAATTCCAGTCCAGCCCCTCCCAGCCAGGAATTCCTTCCCATTATCCATCCAAATCTCCCCTTTCCCAGTGGGAGTTGTTCCCTGTGTCCTGTCCCTCCATCCCTTGACCCCAATCCCTCTCCAGCTCTCCTGGAGCCCCTTAAGGACTCTGAGCATTCCCTGCATTTTTCCCTTCTCCAGGTGAACATTCCCAGCTCTCCCAGTCTGGCTCCAGCCCTGCATGGCCCAAGCATCTTCCTGATTTTGATGTTCTCAGCTCCTTTTCCAGCCCTTTTTTGCCTATTCTGAGTATTTTTTTTTACCCAATAAACATCCCCTGGCTCACTCCAGCAGCTCCTGTGAAGTTTTCAGTGTCTCAGGATGTCTGCTGAGACTTTCTGGGATCCCTGATCCTTCATCACTGCCCAGAATTCCAGATCCCTTTGGGATTCCCGTGGAGTTCTCCTGGCTGCAGTTTTGGGGTCAAGTCTTTGTGTCTGAGTTTGCTTTTCCTGGCTCCTCCAGCTGCTGCATTTGCTGGAAATGTTTCATTTCCTCACCTGCTGGAGCATTCCCAGCTTTCAAGGGAGCCTTTGGAGCCAGGAGCTGATCCCTGTGGCAGCTCCTCGTTTCAATTCCTCCATCCCCCTTTTTTGTGGGAACCTGAAATGATGGAAAGGAACCTGATCTTTACTATGGCAGTGAGAAAGTGAATGAAAACAATCCAAATTAACAATTAAATGAAACAATCCATAAGTGCTTTTACCTGGATTACTGAGTCATCTCTTTCTTGGCTTTCTTTGCAGTATTACTCCACTGTGATGGAGCAGCATGTGAATGGACAGTTGATAGAGCCTCTCCAGATCTACCCACGAGGTAACACCGAGCAAACCCCAACCAACAACCCCAAGAGCTGCTGCTGAAACAGCTCCCTGGCACCTTTTGGGGAGCTTTAAATGCCCAGAGCCTCGTGTTTACCTCTTCATTTGGAGGGAAGAATTCATTATTGGTGGGGAAGGTGGAGAAAAGTGCATTTATTGCATAGGAAATAGCTAATTTCCTGGAGTAAATTAGACTAATGAGGTTTGCAGAGTACATATTTAAGTAACTCATTGGTGATGGCTCTGCCTGGATTCCAAGCAAAGCAGATGAATAACTGAAGTCTTGGATACTTATGGAAATTTGGCTTTTTGGAGCTGTTTTAATGTCATTACCAGCCTGGCAGGCTGGGGGATGTCACTGTCACCATCGTGGGGTGTGTCTGTCACAGCAGCTCCAGCCAGGGCTCATTTTAGTCTGAGATTTGGGCATTTGTTGTTCTCCAAATATTCACAACCTTCTTTACTAGTTCTGAACAGGGAGAGATGTAATCAATTCTGTGGACTGAGGCAATTAAAAAATAGGTCATTTCCAACCTGAAAAAAGTCCAGAGGCAGCTGGTGAGGTTTTTTGGGAATGCTCTCTCTGAACTCAAACTCAAAAAAAAAACCAAAACAAAAAGCCTGGTGCATTACATAATTCATTCAGATCTCAGTAGCCAGGCTCCGAATCTCTGGCTCTTAATTGATGGAACAGAGAAGATTTAAATTCTCCAAGTAAATCTCCCAGCAATAAATTAATTGAAATAATTAAAAATTAAACTCTCCTCGCTTAACTGGTACGACACAAATAATCATACTGTGAGGCTCCCAATGAAACGTTCCGCGCTTCCGTTACTTACAACTCTCTGAAGTTTGAATTGGGCAATTAACCAGGAGCCTCCTCAAAAGTGAGGTCTCTGAAGGAGGCTGGGTGGGTTTCCTGGAAGTTCTGTGGGCTCCTGTGGAATTTTGGGGGAATGTGGAGAGTTGTGTGGCTCTGGTTGAGAGGGGACTTGCAGATGTTGGAGCTGTGGCACCAGCCAGGAGCTGGGACCTCCTCAGAGCAGGGAGAGGAGAGGAGAGGGAAGGGTCTCCTGCCTCTTCCCAGGCATGGATCATGGAATCCTGGAATGGTTTGGGTGGGGAGGACCTTAAATCCCATCCCACTCCTTGGATAGGGACAATTCCCACTGTCCCAGGCTGCTCCAAGCCCCAATGTCCAGCCTGGCTTTGGGCACTGCCGGGGATCCAGGGGCAGCCACAGCTGCTCTGGGAATTCCAGCCCCTCCCAGCCAGGAATTCCCTCCCAATATCCCACCTTCCCCTGCCCTATCCCAGTTTAAACCATTCCCTGTGTCCAGTCCTTCCATCCCTCATCCCAGTTCCTCTCCTGGAGCCCTTTGGAGGCCCTGGAAGGGCTCCCTGGATCCTTCTCTTGTGGCTCAGGGAGACTGAAGTGGATGATCCGAGTAGGTTGGGAAAATCTTGGAAATCCTTTACATTTCCCTTTTACCACCCAGTGCAGGGGAGGGCTGACAGGAGGTGCTCAGCCCTGGGGCTCAAAGGGACATTTTGAGATTTAACCTTCTCCCTTTGGCTCATTCCTGAGGAACCTGGAACCTCCTTTTCCTGCTGCTCTCTCCTTTTCCTGTTTGCTTTCCGAGGATAATCTCCTCTGGCTGGCCAGACTTGGAATTCTCCCTGTCCTACTCCAGATTCAATCCCCCCCTCCACTCCAATCCCCTCCAAATTCTCACCCCTGGCTCAGCTCTGGCTCTCTGCTGGGTATTTCCTCCTTCCCACTCCCTCCAAATGACTCAGTTTTTATTTCCTTCCCAAACCACCTCCTCAAAACCCCTTTTTTTCCTAGATTAGATCTTTAAAACCTCCCCAAACCCACCCCTGAGCTCTGCAGCTCCTCTGAAATACCGAACAAAATGTACTTTTCTGCTCTTTTTTTATTTTTTTTTTTTGCTTTCCTGCTTTTTTTTTTGCTTCCCTCTCTTCTTGTCCTGCCTCTCTAATGAACATCCCAAATTTTGTCAGCACCAGCACTTTCCTCCCGTGCCCTTTTGGCCGTGGCTCTCCACGTTCCCCACTTGAAAGCCCCATCAGCACCGTGCAGCTTTTCTGCCTCTAATTCCCAGTTCTTCCCTTTCAAGAGATTTCTTTGCAAGTCCTTTGAATTCTTTTCCTTTTCTGCCTCTCTAACTTCTGAGGAAGCCTCAGTTCCTGCTTCCAGTCAGCTCCCAAAAACTCCTGTATTCCATAAAAATCCTGCCAGGAGTAAATTTCCATGTGCCAACCTGGCTTACCTGGGCTGTGCTTTATTTGTGTCATAATAAAAATATCTTTAAGGGGAAAAAAAATTTAAAAATTGGTATTTTCCCTATTTCTTTAATAGGTTTATTATTGCTGTTTAGGTAGTAAAAGCCAGAGGGGGTTTTATATTAAAAATAAACATCTGTATGTGGTGTATATATAAAAAATGGGTGTACAGAGATATATATCTATATATTTACATATATCCACATATAATTGTATATATATCCACATATTTTTATATATTTTTTTATATATGCATATATTTTTATATACATCTACATCTATTTTGAATACATATCTTTATATTTTTAATGTATATTCATAGATTTTTAATTAATTGACATTAATTTTAATAATATTAAAACAATATTTTTAATAATTATATATCACATGGTTTTATATTTATTTATTTATATATGTATTTTTATATATACATATATTTATACACATAGATTTATTTATACACATATATTTTTATATACACATATATTTATTTATACACATATATTTATACACATATTTTTTTGCACACATATATTTATACACATATATTTATTTATACACATATACTTATATATAAAATATATATTAATATATAAATAACTATATATATAATATATCTTTTTATCTATGGGTATTTTAATGTGTATATATGTATTTTTATATGTTTTTATATATCTATCCTCTCCCTATGTTATTTATATCCCATTTGTGGAATGCAAGGTGAGCACATCATCCAAATACATACCATAAAAACCATTATTGCTCTAATATGTTGTTGAAAACATCCATTTTAATCTCTTGGAAAACCAGAATGTGCTCATATATATTTCTAATTTAAATTTTGGGTTGGTTTTCTTTGATTACCCAGAGCCTCATGATATTTTTCCCCTGCTGAAGCTGCACGTGGTAATTTTTGATGTTGTTAAAAGGCACGTGGCCCTCGGTGCTGTGTTTAATAACCATCACCTGTGGCCTTCTGCCTAATAAATAGTTCTGCTTCCTGCTGTCAAAAACAGGAGGGAGAAAAAAAAAATCAAATTTCTGCCATCAATCAGCAGTGACAGCCCCTTTAACCCAGCGTTTGTAGGGCGCTGGGGCTGGGACACGCAGCTTTGGGGCTTCCACATCCTAAAAAAGCTTCTAAAAGCTCATCCCTGAGTGGAGAACAGGGAATGTTCACCTGGAGACACCTCAGGAAAATCTTCCTTCTCCAGCAACTCATCCCTCTAAACCCAGACATCACCATAAAGTGCCACTTTTGTACCTCTGTCCCCAAAATGTGATGGTTTTGGTGGCATTTATTCAGTATTTACCTTTTATTTATTCCGTATTTACCTTTTATTTATTCCGTATTTACCTTTTCTTTTTTATGAATTTACTTTTTATTTATTCCATATTTACCTTTTATTTTTCCCATGTTCACTTTTTCTTTTTTCTATATTTACCTTTGTCCGTATTTACCTTTTTTTTCCTTATTTCCCTTTTCTTTTTTCCATATTTACCTTTTATTTATTCTGTATTTCCCTTTTCTTTTTTCCATATTTCCCTTTTCTTTTTTCCATATTTCCCTTTTCTTTTTTCCATATTTCCCTTTTCTTTTTTCCATATTTCCCTTTTCTTTTTTCCATATTTACCTTTTCTTTTTTCCATATTTACCTTTTATTTATTCTGTATTTCCCTTTTCTTTTTTCCATATTTACCTTTTATTTATTCTGTATTTCCCTTTTCTTTTTTCCATATTTACCTTTTGGAGGCTGTTGCCCCTTCTGTGTTTCCCTCCTGGTTTTCCCCCATAATTTTCCCCGCGGTTTCCCCATATTCCTCCATTTTCCATGTTTTTCCATTTCACCCAAAGCACCAAAACAACCAATTCCTGACGCTTGGCAGCCAATTCCCTAAAAAAAAATCCAAATATCACTGTGAAATTCCAGGGAAAAATCCAAACCCAACCCAACTGTGCGAAAACACGGCGCCAACAAGACTGGAATTTGAATTACCGAAAGAAATCCCATCGTTTGAGCCAACGGTTCTCTCGATGGCGACGTGTTTTAAGCAGAAATTAGAATTTATATTACGCGGTGTCAGAAAGCTCTTAGCATTTATAAACGCTCACTCCTGCAAGTTGAAAATCCTGGGCCGTAATTCCCACTCTGGGTCTCGCCAGGCACTTTTCAATCATTTCTCTCTGCTAATTTTGGTGTCACCCTCATTTCTTTTGAAAAGATTCATTTGGAGCAAATTTGTAAATGGCCCTGATGTGTTCTACAATTTAGTCAATTACTGTTTCAGCCTGCAAACCTCCCGGGAAACGGAACATACATGGCCTCAAGGTACGAATTTCAATAATTGTTTCAGGAAAGTTAGATGGATTTGTAATGCTGTGTTCCACTTATTGAAATGTCAAATAAAACTGCACTTTCTTGAGCTCTGACAAGCAGATTTTTTTTATTTTTTTTTTTTAATTCTGAATTTCTTTCTTTTTTTTTTTGGTGAGGGAAGGATTAATCTGCAAAAACGTGATATCTATATTTATATATATATAATTTTATTAAAAATGCGTTTGCCTTTTTGTTTTTAAACTCTGCTAATCATGTTCTTAAATTTTACTAGTCCATTTATCAACTGCTGTCTGCCGCTACTTCAAAGCTTTTAAACCCCCACCTCATCCCCATGATTCCAATCATTTATCCGTGTGCAGAAGGAGGAATTATTTTAGATTTTTGATTTCTCGTTGCTCCTGTAACCACACAGAGACAACCACAAACGCGTGGAGCCGTTCTGGAGTGGTTAAAACGCGAATAAACAACGGCTTTTGCCGCCTTTTCCCTTAAGCCTCGCGCGCCTCGCGATCGCGCAGCCTGCTAACCTACATACGTGCCTAGCAACCAGCTAATTAACCTTCCCAGCCAAACGAGGAATTCGTGGCAAATTACAGGTTAATTAGAACGGTGTCCTCGGATCTGATCAGGCTCCTCTCGCTGCCCGCAGGTGAACACGCGCGCGGGGGCCGCCAACAGCGGCGCCTCGGCCGCCTCCGAGGCCCTCCCCAGCAATAGGTAAGAGCCAAGCTCCTCTTCCTTTTCCTGGTTTTTCCTTCATTTCCTGGTGTTTTTAAAAATCCAAAACAGAGCCCTGGCGTGGCGGGGTTTGGGGAAAGTCCGGGGTTGAGTGGATTTCCCGGGAAAAGGGAGGAATTCACGGGTGGCGTCGGGGTGGGGATGCTGGGGCTTCCTCCCGTGTGGTTGCTGCTGGAGAAATGAGGGGTTGGTGGGAATTCCAGGGAGAAATGAGGGGTTGTTGGGAATTCCAGGGAGAAATGAGGGGTTGTTGGGAATTCCAGGGAAAAACGAGGGGTTGGTGGGAATTCCAGGGAAAAACGAGGGGTTGTTGGGAATTCCAGGGAAAAATGAGGGGTTGCTGCTGGAGAAGTGAAAGATTGATGGGAATTCCAGGAAAACAAGGGTTTGCTTCTGGAGAAATGAAAGATGGATGGGAATTCCAGGGAAAAAAATTAGAGATTGATGGGAATTCCAGGGGAAAAAAAAGAGGAATTGATGAGAATTCATAGGTTTGTAATAATAAATAGCCTAAATAATGAAGTTACTCAGGTTTATTAATGAGGGGTAGGATTTTTTTGAAAATCTTTTCCACTTAGGTGCCCGTTTCCTACAATTCCAGCAAAATTTTGGAGTCCATCCCCCTTACCTTGCTTTTTACATTCCAGCCCTCATTTGAAAACTCAATATTAAGGTCTTCAAATGCAAGAGAATTCATTCTCTGTTTTTTTTCCTCGAGATTAATTTTTCAAATGCTTTTTATTACGTGAATTGTTACAGGAAGTCATAACACTGATGGTAAAAACCTCCCAAAAAAACCTTTCTGTGTTCTTAAAAAGGAATAAGGAGGGGTTGGCTCCATATTCTTCCTACAGGAGAATATCTGAACCACGGGAATGGAATTCTCAGGAGGCTCCTTTCAACCTAAATTATTCTAATAGGCACATAATATTCCATTTATCTGTGCATCAGCATCCTGCTCCCTTTTCTCTCTGAGAAAAGAAAAAAAAAAGAAATGTTGTAAAGATTACAAAGGAATTACAGCAGATTAAGATGATCAGAGAGGGGCAGGTTTGTGGTGTTTTGGGCACGGTTTTAAGGTGAATTTTAGGTGGATAAAGCCACAAATCCCATTTTTACTGCAGGAGATTCCAACAGCAGGGCTGGAGTTTTTTCCCCACTGGAAACCTCATCCAAAAAAAACCACTAAAACCCAGTTTTTTGGGTTTTGTAGGCTCTGTAATGGTGGAAATTTAAAAAAACCCCATCCTGGCCAAGTTTGCCCCGTCCCTCGGGGAACGTTTGAGCCGACACAAAACTCTTAAAACAAGAAAATAAATCTGAATATCTTTGTGCTCTGCAGTCCAAGCTAAATAAAGCTGATTTTTCTGTCACTGCTGTGTGCTTGGCTTTCAGTACTCCCTGTACTTTGAGCTTGTTCTTCAAGTGCATTGAAAATGAAGCTTCTAGAAGATTCTTGTCACCTTATCTGGTGGTTAATTGCCGTTCCTTTTCCGAAACCTTCTGCACCAGGAGTTTTGTTTTTGAAGTAATTGAAAGTCTCTCTTTGTTTCATGTTCACAAATTGTTAGTCATGAAAGATGACAAGATCAACTTATGTTTCCTTGGAAAACTTAATTTTTCTTTAAAGCAGTCGTGGGAACAAGAGGCCTATTAAAGAACAAAGCCACCAAATATGAAATCTGTGTTTTTCACTGTTCCTGTTAATAATGATCTGTGATCAAGACACGTGCACAGGCCTTTCAAGAATATATTATTTTGTACTTTTATTTATTTATTTTTGTGTTGTTGTTGTTTTTTTTTTTAACTTCAGTAATAAGAGCAGAATGTCCCTTTGAGATAAAGTTTTGCAGATGTTGCTGCCCGGGCAATTTGTTGTGTTGAAGCTCCAAGGAACAGAGTTTGTTAGGAAAGGAGAGGAGGGAAAAAAACCCCAAAACCCAGGATTTTGTGAGTTTTTGAAGGAGTTTGAAGCCATGAAAGGCTTTACCCTTTAATTCACCAAGCTGGGAGTTGGGGTTTGGTGAAGTTCTGTAAATCAACACGAGTTTTGTTGCGTTGCTTTGGGAGTAGCTCCTCCTGGAAAAGCAGATTGGCCTGGAGTGGGTGCCCATGGAAAGCTGAGGGATTTAGCCACATCCTGAGATTCCTAAATCAGCAATTCTGCTCAGGATTCTCAGCCTGGAGCTGAGATCCACAGGAATTCCTGAGGAATAACGCCCTGGGGAGCTCTAAAACCAAATATGGCCCGTGGAAAGTGGACATAAACCACATTTCCCTGTGATTTTTGCACCACCTGACATGTGAGAACAGCTTTATTTTAAACTTTTCCCTCTCAGAGCTGGTGAACAGCAGGTTGTATCTCACCAGCTTGTGCAGTCAGGTGTCTAAACCAGCTCCAGGCTGGAAAATACATTGATTTTTCTTAGCTGCTCATTGCTGCTTCATCCCTGCTGCCTGATCTCACCACACCTTCCCCTTGGAGTTTAATCTGGAATATGGAACCACGAGCTCCCCTTGCTCCTCGCTTTGTCTGACGGAGTGAAACGGCCCCAGTCGTTAAAAATAATTGCTTTTTATTTGGTTTGTTTCTTTTCCAGCTTAAAAAAGTCCTCAGCAGAGCTGAAGAAAATCCTTGCCAATGGCCAGGTAGGTGCTTGGGTTTCCCTGCACATCTGGAGTGGTTGGGCACATCTGGATGGTGCAGAGCCGCTCTCAGCTGCCATTTCTTGATCGATGAATAAATAACAGCAATTAACATTAATAGGATTAATTTAATCGTGTTGATATTAATTTAAAATTAACCATAAATGTGTAATTTGTTCGTTTTGCTGGGTGGTTTGAGGAGAAGTGAGGGTTTGCTGCTGGAGAAATGAGGGATTGCTGGTGGTTTCAGGAAGAAATAAAGGTTTTCTGGGAATTCCAGGAAGAAATTAGGGGTTTTCTGGGAATTCCAGGAAGGGATAAAGGTTTTCTGGGAATTCCAGGAAGAAATAAAGGTTTGCTGGGAAAGCCAGGAAGAAATTAGAGATTTTCTCTGGAGAAATGAGGGTTTGCTGGGGGTTTCATGAAGAAATTAGGGTTTCCTGGGAATTCCAGGAAGAAATTAGGGGTTTTCTCTGGAGAAATGAGGGATTGCTGGTGGTTTCAGGAAGAAATTAGGGTTTTCTGGGAATTCCAGGAAGAAATAAAGGTTTGCTGGGAATTCCAGGAAGAAATTAGGGGTTTTCTCTGGAGAAATGAGGGTCTACAAAACTGTAGAACATCACCTCCTTGTTCTCTTTTTGCTCCAACTCCCAGCACCCAAAATTGAAGTTTAAATTCTCTTTTTTCCCCTCCATTTTGAGCTGGGAGGGTGGGTATACAATTCCATTAAATATCAACAGTTAAATGAGAGTATTTAAAAGAAAAAACACCAAAAGAAGCCCAGATTCTTCACCAAGCACATAAATAAATACATTTTAATGTTTGTCCCAGGCTGAGCCCTTTGGCAGCCTGTCCAGGGGCTGGGAGCTGCCTATTAGGCTCTATTGACTGAGACATCTGTGTCACTGCAAATAAAAGACTCTTATTGATTTTCTTAACTGCTCTTCACTTCCCCTCCGCCTTCCAAAGGCTGAAATCTTAATTATCTCAGATGCCTATTCAGGGTTTCACACCACGACCTCCCCCAGCCTCATCTCATCGGCATTTCATGAATCCAGGAGTTGGGATTGGCAGCCAGATAAAGCTGGAGGTTTGTGGTTTCCTTCAGCCTCGCCTGGAATCGTTTTTTTTTTGGGGAAAAAAAATGGGATTTCCCCCTCTCTGGAATCCAGCTGGGAAATGAGGATTTTAGGTTGAGCTCAGTGCTGTCAGATTCCTTCCTGTTGGTTTTTAAATGTGTTTTTCTCTGGGTGGGTTGAAATTCTGGCAGCAGGTAACTTGGAAATCGAGGTGGTGCTTCCTCTGATGTTACTGATTTATTTTAAGGTAAAATCCCAGAATGTGAGCAAAATCCCTCCGTGATTGGCTGAGTTTGGCATTTTATTTATTCTAAACAGCAAGTGGTTGGTGTGGCCTGAAAGAGATTCAAGGATTTGTTCCCAAGGGTTTAGAATTTATAGCCAAACCTCTTCTTATGAAGTTAAAAATGTTATTTAAACTCACCAAAACAAGTAAAGAAAATAAGGATTAAATGCCTCTTATGATATAAAAAATGTTACTTAAAGCCACTGAAAAAAAAAAAATTAGGTAATTTTTATGATATTGGAATTGTTACTTAAACCCACTAAAAAGTAAATAAGACTAAAGTTTCATACTAAAACCAAATAAAAAGAAAATAAAGAATAGGGATCTCTTCTGATATTAAAAGTGTTACTAAAACCCACTAAAAATAACAAAATATTCAGTTTTAATGCTACTTTTTAGCCAGCCTGATGGGAGTTCATCTGCTTTTTGTTGAGAGCAAATTATTTCAGTCATGTTCTGCAAAATTTTGGTCACAGACCCACAACTGGCAATGGGTTTCTGGATGAAACTTTAACTTTTGTTCATTTTGGGGGGGTTTAAGTCACACTTATCATTACTTAATCCTGGCCTGGGCCATTATTTTTGATTATTTTTTGGCAGTTCCTGCTTTGAGGCACCCCTTAATGATATTCCCCTCGTAGTTTCCATTTAGCTTTAATAAGGAATTCATATTAATCATTAAAAGAAGGGGCCACGATTCTTCAAGATAATCAAATATTGACAGGTTAGAAATAGCTTTCTGCCTGGCTTCATTGATATAGGTGATGGGATATAAATATTTATTTCTTTTCTGTCACTCAGGGTAAATGCCACCAATTGATTCAGCATTGATAGAGTGTCAACAGTTCATAAGAAACATTTGAGTGGCTCCTGTTGCCCCTTCGAGTGGGATTTACTAAATCTCCTCAATTGGCTGCTCCTCACCCCAATCTGGATTAATTTGGAGTTCTCCTCTTTGTGATTTACAAAAAAAAACAAACCCACCCAGCTCTGTTTGCTGCTGGGTTTTTCCATGAATTCCCTGGATTTTTGGCAAGTTGGGGTTGCAGGTTTAATATCCCAGCCCGCCTTTTACGATGGAGAATCCGGTTTTCCCAGTGAAATAAATAAATCACCCCGTGCTTTTGGCATCTTTATTTGAGCCAGTAAATCACATTTTATCTCCCCATCAGTTGCAGATCCTCCCTCCAGCCCAGCATTCCCGTTTTTCCCTGGAATTCTGGAATTGCCCTTTGAGCCTCGGAGGAGGGAGCTGCTCCTGTCCCTGTCCTTTAGGGAATGATGGGGAGAAAATTTCCCCTTTTCCCAGGAGAAATGTGCATGGTACCTCAAATTCTGCCCCATTTGTTGCTCATAACTTGAGAAACCTCCAAAAAATCTTCTCTTTTCCCCGAACAAGAAGTAAAAAATGGGAATTTAGCTAAAATGTGGGTTCATTGGATTTCCCTGCAGAGTGGATATTTGTTATTTGTTGAGGATTCAGCTCCAGCTTGGAAGAGCAGAACTCCTTAAAATGAGCAAATCTGCAGCCTGAGGGAAATTATTTTTATTTTAGGGGTCTGCTAACCCTTTATTTATTTATATAGATTATTTACTTATTTTAAATCCCATTCAATTGTTCCTCATGAGGAACAATTCCCCCCTTTCTGTTTGCATTTTCTGATGGATGCAATAAGCAAAGGAGCTTCCAGTAATGGAATAAATGTTAATTTTCATCATAAGCCTTGGTGTTGGGATGGGCCCTCCTAAGGAACCTGGCCCAGTTTTAATTACAAATACATAATAAAATAATCAACTTCTGTTTTCAGTTGTCTCAAGTCAGGTTTTCCCATCCCTGTGCAGCAATTCCAGTGAGAAACCACAATTTTTGCTCAGGTAGTGAAAGGAAAAACCATCACTTTTGGGTGAATCATTTCTGTCCTTACAACTTCTTCTAAATCAATAAAATATTTCATTCTCTGGTCATTAGAAATGCTGAGTATTGACTCTTTGGGACATTTGAGCTTGTTATCATCACTTGTGTTAATACACAAAAATGACATCTTTAAGCAGCCAGGCCAAGTCATGTGAAATATTTAACTTGGTTTCCCATAAAATACAAGTAATTACTGAAAATGAGTTAATGGTTCCTAGGAAATTCCTTTTCAGAGCAGGATTTACCCAACATTTTCTGCTTAAAACCATCAGGCAATGGGGGAATCTTTTCCAGAAAAGAAAATCCCTTTCAGCCCAGAATTAATTCCGATTAAAACATTTATTTTAAAGTATAAATGTAAATTGCAAGAATATCTTTAGTGATATTTTTAACAGATGCAAAATCAGAATAATTGTGTTCATCCAGGAGAAGGTTGAACTCTGGTTTTTCATTTCAGTTGCTCCTTGGGCAATATTGTTAAGTTGTTGTAAAATCCATATTTAAAAGATGCCAAATCCAGGAATTTGAAGTGTGCAGTGTTTTTATTATCAGCTGCTGCAGAATTACTGAGGACCTGAGTTGTCCCAGCGAGCAGAAGGGTTAAAGCAGAGAATTTGTTGTGTATTTCAAGGAAAATCGCTTTTATTGCAATCCCAGACTGGGGTTTTTTTTTCATTTAAAATAAATTCTTTAAATTAAAAAAGAAAAAAATATGTATAAATTGAGCTGTGAGTGAGCTGCCACTCAATTATGCTGATTCCAGAATAAACCCCAAACTTTTCCAGCTGCCAGGATTCTTTCAGTTCACCTCCAACTTTTCCTTCTGTGCTGCTCTGGAGCCCCTTTTCCTCTCAGTACCAGTGCCCTGACCCTCTTGAGCTATATTATATCATTCCATTTTGACACCTTTTATCAAACTTTAATGAAATGACCCAGGCAAACAAATTGTCATTAAACTTTCCATCACTTTGTCCCTTGGTATCGTCTTTTATAAATTGGACAGCAAATGTTGTATTGATCTTCTCGTTCTTGCAGCTGAACTTGAAATGACCCAGACTGCTTGTTGTTTATGGCCTGGAGTTGCTTTTCCTTGACATTTCCATCCCCAGCATGACATCTCTTTTGTTTTTCTTTCTTTCTTGTGGAGATGAATGAACAAGACATTCGATACCGAGACATCCTCGGCCACGGCAACGGAGGCACCGTCTACAAGTGAGTGGTGGTGGGGGGGGATTTCCAGTGGAAATCTGTCCAAAAATTCAGATTTCACGGTGTTTGTTTTTTTTATTTGTCACTTTTTGGGGTCTAGGGTGGGCCCTCGCAGGGAAAAAAAATAATGATAATATTGATATCGACTTTTAAACAGTTCTGGGGGGTTTTATTCCGGTTTTAACGCAGCTTTGAGTGTTTTCTGGGGGATGAGTTGAGGGTTGGCAAGTGGAATTTGGGATGCTGGATTGGCCTCCAGGATCTGGGATTCCTGCTGGCTCTCCTTGGAATGACAGCACTGGGATGTGGTGGCACCAGTGCCCTGCCCCTCCCTCCCCCCAAACTTAAACCCCCCCAAATTCCAGCATTGCTGCTCCTACCCTGTGGCCAGGATTAATTTGAAAATTAAAATAACACGAGACTTTCCTGTTGAGAAAACTCCTCCTTGTGCAAAGTTTAAACTACAGAATGTCATATCTGGGACTTAATAGTCTGCAGTGGGGTATGAAAAATATTCCAGTGGGAATTAAGAAATCCATACTTTGTCAGAAAGCCCTGAGGGAGTAATAAAGGTTTCCTCCAGAGAGCTATTTACCATCTACAGTAACCCAGCATCCCATTAGGGTTTTGTTTATACCTTAGACATTTTAACTTTGATATTAACATTGTTTTTTAAAGTATTTTTTTCTCCCCTAAAATGTTTTAAAAGCCACGGTGCATTTAGTTTAGTTTCTAATTGGCTGCCAGCATTACAGAACGACTCCTCCTGGCAGAAGGTTTGATGGAAATGAACTTGCAAAGGCTCCAAGGAGGAAGTGAAGTCTTGGGATGGGATCTTGAAGTCAGGTTGGGCTTGGGGCTGGAAAGGTGGTTCAGAAATCTCATGGATATTTTCCTGGAGAAGGATCTTCCTAGAACTTGAGGAAATGGTGTTGTTTTCTGATTTTATTATAGATATGGGAGAGGATGCTGAGCTCTGGAGCTCAGTCGGTGACTTGGTGGTGTCAGGTGAGGAGGCAGGGAAGCTTCATCAGGGAATTTGGGTGAAGGGGCTGTAGATGCTCTGTTGGACACCATCCCGTGTTTCTGGAGGTGTGGAGCTGGGATCCCCTGCCTGGAGTTGCATTTCCCTGCCCTGTGGGACAGGGAACATCTCACCTGGAAAGGCAGGAGCCCGTGTCAGGGCGGTGTTTCTGTGTTGGGTGTTTCTCTGTGGTTCTGCAGAGCTCCTCCAGCCCAGGAGTGCCTCCAGCCTCTCCCTGGGAACAGGCACTGTGGTTATGTGTGGATATTTCACAGGTGATCACGGAATCCTGCCATGGTTGGGGCTGGAAGGGAGTTCATTTCCTCTCATCCCACCCCTGCCACGGACAGGGACACCTCCCACTGTCCCTGCTGGATCCAAGCCCTGCCCAGCCTGGCCTTGGACACTTCCAGGGATCCAGGGCAGCCACGGAAAATCTGGGAATTCCAGCCCAGCCTCTCCCCACCCTCCCAGCCAGGATTTCCTTCCCAAGATCCCACCCTAAATCTCCCCTTTCCCAGTAGGAAGCCACTCCCTGTGTCCTGTCCCTCCATCCCTTGTCCCACATCCCTCTCCTGGAGCTCCTTTAGGGACTCTGAGCATTCCCTGGATTTTTCCCTTCTCCAGGGGATCATTCCCAGCTCTCCCAGCCTGGCTCCAGAGCAGAGAAGCCCCAACCCCGTGGTACAACCTCTTCCCTTGGAGCAATCCCCCCTTCCCAGAAAGTTTCTGATCCTCCTTTTCCAGAGGAGCAGCCACGCCCCGACAGGAAATCAGGAATTCCAGGTGGAATCCTCCCAGGTAGCTGCACTGCCCCAGCCACAGAGATATTTTATCCCAGTAAATCAATGAACATTTGTCAGGTAAAATGGATTGCAAGGCTTGGGCCGTTTCCCTCTCCGGCGTGGGGAGGAGAGGCCGCGTGGGGATCGATCTGTGGCTGAACAACGAGCCTGTCCACGCCCTTCTTTTTATCTTTTTATCTTTTTCTTATCCTTATCTTGGCTTTTTTTGGGTTTTCTTGTGATTTTTTTATCCCAGCTCTTTATCCTCCCTCATATCCATTATAGCAATGAAATATCCCAGCGTTCAGGGCCGAGCAAAAAATGAAAATTCTCCATCCTCTCTTTATTTTTTCCATGGGAATGAAGCACTATTGGAATAGTTTATTGAGATTGAAGTATTGATCAACTTTTCCTGGCTGGAGGTGGGGTTGTTCTCTTTGGGAAGGCAATGTTTAGTTAGAAAATGGATTTCATTTATTTGGGTTCTTTACAGCTGCGAGTGGTTTATGGCTTGGAGAGAAGAGGTATCTTAGCTTTATTTTTATGACAGTATAATTATACTTTAGAAATACACTTGATTACTGTGTGGAGCAAAATTGTTCCACTATATTGGCTCGGCCAATATTGCTATACAAACAACTTTTCAGTCAATTGAGCCTGGTAAAAAAATCAATACTTTATAGCAATATTTCTAGGGAGAACTTGCTGAATCTAAATGTTTTTTGGTTTGTTTTTTTTTCCCCTGTTCTAAAAAGAAGGGATTTTATAGTTCTTTGACATCTTATTCTGCCCCTACCTTTTGATCCGCTGTTTGCTTAATTAAGGAACGATAAAAATTCTCGTGTTAGATACGGCAAAACCAGTTAATTAGCTTTGCTTTTTTGGTTGCTTGCATGTTCAAAAAATATGTGAGAAAATATAAAACGAGCCCAAACTGTCTATTGAACATTCCAGCAGAAAGCAGGAATTCTTCCAGTGCTGCTCAGCGGGCAGAGTGTGCCCTGTTTTGGGTAAAGATCGTCAAGAAAAGGGTAAAAAGTGCTGTAACAAAGCACCTGAGTGTGCTCCTCTGCTGTTTGCCAGGTGCTGTGGGTAGGTGGTGTTGTTCACTCTGATTTCCACTGTCTCTGGAGTATTTAAATCCCGATTTTAGGTGTTTTTTTTGAAACTCAGCTGCCTATTTTATGGTGGTGGGGTGGAGGATGCACCATTTCAGCTCTTCCCAAACCTCTGTGTGGCAGGGCATCTCTGGAGTGGCTTAAATTGCTTTTTTTTGGAACAAAACCTTCACTGCTCAGTCCAAAGGACATTTTAAAAAGGGAAATCTTATTTTTTAAAATAATATTTGTTTAAAAAAGACATTTGTGCTGCATCCTTGGGCTCCATCAGTGGCTGCAGAGACTTCTCTGAGGAGATCTTTCCTTAGGTGTAGGATTTGCTTTGGAATGTCTGCATGTGCTTTGCCAGCCAGTCCCAGGAGCAGCTTCATTAAAATATTTAGACCTCAAATCCTTAATTTTTTTGTATATTTTGAGCCTAAATATTACCAAGTAGAAGTGTTTGACTCTGGAAAATAATTCCTCTGTCAGGTCTTCCTGCCATCACGTGCCTAAAGCATCACTGTTTCCTTTACACAGAAGCAAAATGAAGGTTTTATTCTTATTTTAGTTTTTGGTTTTTGAGGAGAAAGGAGAAGTGAGATGCCCTGAACTCGGTTTAGGGCACAGCACAGCCTCCTGGGATTTATTTTAACACTGAGGTTTTGTAACTCCCTGGCTTCTGTCGGAGTCTCCAGCAGCAGGAGCATAAAGGAGAAATACCCATAAAGCCCCAATGATGCCCTAATTAATTTGGGAGTTACTGGAATCTCTGAGAGAGGGAAGGAATGGGAACATCAGTTCCCATCTTAGCAAAATGCTGTGAAAGCAGAAGGTTTCACTTTGAAGCTGAGAAATTGGGAGAGGAGCGGCTGTGGATGATGCCCCGCGCCGAGGAATTGGATAGCCTGGGAAACGGGGAGAAAGGAGGGAGTTTAATTTGTCTGAGCAATTTCCTCCAGCAATTCTGCACTTGCAGCATCTGCCCTTCCTCCCTTCCCCGTCTCAGGCAGCCTCGGGGTGCCCCATTAGCGCGTTCCAGCACGTTCCGTGGGCACGGCTGGGATGGGGCAGCCGGGATCTGCCGGGGGACAGAGCTGGGGAGGCTCTGGCAGCCCTGGAGCAGGGATCTGGAGGAGTTCAGCTGTGTTTGTGGGGAAAGGAGGTGGAGGGAATGCAGCTCCCTGTGCTGGGGCAGTGCCTTGAGGAGCTTTGGCTGAGGATTCTGCTGCTGCAGGACAGGGCTCCCAGAATCCTGGAATGTTGGGCTTGGGTTGGAAGAGACCTCAAATCCCACCCCATTCCATCTCCTGCCATGGGCAGGGACACCTTCCACCATCCCAGGCTGCTCCAAGCCCTGTCCAGCCTGGCCTTGGGCACTGCCAGGGATCCAGGGGCAGCCACAGCTGCTCTGGGAATTGCAGCCCAGCCCTTCCCCACCCTCCCAGCCAGGAATTCCTTCCCAAGATCCCACCCTAAATCTCCCATTGGGAATCCATTCCCTGCGTCCTGTCCCTCCATCCCTTATCCCAAATCCCTCTCCCCTCAGGCCCTGGAAGGTTCTCCAAGGTCTCCCTGGATCCTTCTGTTCTCCAGCACCCCCAGGAGCTGTCATTTCCCTCTTGGTGAAATCCTCTCATTCCCATTGAGACGGAATCACTCGGCCAAGGCAGGGATGGAGCTGTGGATTCCCAGCCTGGAGCTGACCCAGCTTCACTCCCAGGGAAGCTTCTCCCAACCTTTTCTCCCCCGTGCTTATCCCAGCCTGGTGCTCAGGGAAGGATCACAGGTTTGTTTGGTATTAAAACCCATCTTTGACCCCTGGAAGTCTTAAAGCTGCATCTCCCTTCATTCCTGTGGAGACATTTCCCTTTTGTCCCCCCTTTCCTGTGCATTCATTTCCTCCTTCTCTCGTTTGGTTTTATTTTGAGTCCTGCTGGAAGCGTTGGAACAGCGATACCTGGCTGAGTTAGGGATGCCCCACTGGGTTTGATCTAATTCCAGTGTGGTTTAAAGAAGACTGACCAGTGCTCGCTGGTCACTCGCTGCCTGCCACCCGGCCGGCCCCATAAAATCTGTTATGCACAAAAGTGCATAAAATGAAGATAAAGTACCTCCTTTGAGGCTGACAAAACCCCTTCCTCTGCAGAATGGGAGCTGCAGTGGAAGTAAATAAATGAATGGACAGCAATCACAGCCTAGTTGATGAAACTGTTCAATTAAAGCACAGGCATTTACATGGTGTAATTTCCCTAAATTGCCAATGAGCCCCTTTAGACACAACCAGTGTTCAAATTGATTTCAGCATTGATTTTGGCTGAAGCTGATAAATTTCTGCTTGTTAGTTAAAGTAATTTTGCAGAAGACTTTGTAGTGCAGTATTGAAGTGTTCATTTAGCTGATGGTTAAAAGAGGAGTTATTTACAGAGGGTTCTACTGTTGGGCTGAGATGGGACAATTCCCCGGTCATCTTTTTACTTTTAATTTTTAAGCTTCAGTATCCAATCAATACGTTACTGAAACTGATTAAAATGTATCCAGCCAGCTGCCTATGGCTGTTTAATTAGAAACTGGATGATTCTTAAATTAAAGTTGTTTTGTTTGTGCTGGATGTTCGTAGCTGGGAAGATGAAGCGAGCAGAAAATAGGAGTTGGTGTCTTGTTAGCAGTGGGAGCCCAGGGCCTCCCCACCCTCCCAGGTGGGAATTCCTTCCCAACATCCCATCCAAATCTCCACTTTTCCAGTCTGAAGCCATTCCCTGTGTCGTGTCACTCCACACCTTGTCCCCAGTCCCTCTCCAGCTCTCCTGGAGCCCCTTCAGGACCTGGAAATCTCTCCCTGGATCCTTCTCTTCTCCAAGCTGAACAGCCCCTTGTGCTGGCATCTTAATTCCAGCCACCAAAGAAGGAATTAAGATTCCCTTTTGGCTCAGGCTCTGTTGCTTCACGTTCCTTTTCCCAGAATTGTGCTGGATTCACTCTGGGCTCTGTTCCACGCGCGGTAACGCCGCTGCTGCTGGCACCACACTCTGCTCCAGCTCCCTCCTCCTTCCTTGTCTCCCTCAGGATTCGGGGCTGACCTGCAGTGGGACAGGCACAAATCCCATTTCCCAAGTTAACCCCGAATTTTTGGCTGTGGGGGAGAAGGAAGACTGGTGGAAGTTCAGCTGGAAAGAGGAGCAGGGCACAGCACAGAGAGGTGAGGGACCCTCGTTCCCTGAGCTTGGATTCCAGCACCGAGCTGGGTTAAGCGAGACATTGCTGCTCAGCATCTCCTTCCCGTGGCCTCTGCTGCCAGCTGGGCTCTTTTTCCCAAAGTTTGAACATCCAAACACCACTATTTGCTGTTTGTTTGCCACTTCCCCAGCAAATCATTTTGCAATCAGCGCTCCAGCATCTGCGGTGGCATTTCGGAGGGAGGGGAGGTTGTGCTGTGAACCAGCACAGCCCCATAAAATCTCCTTTTTCCAACTGCTCTGCACTTTGGCTTCCCTGATTTAACAGCCACAGAGTCAGGCTAATGTCTTTGCTATTGCGGGAGGCAGCAACTGGCAAAGTGGTTATTTCCTAGAAACAATTTGAATTTCTTTCTTTCGATGGCCGTGGGAGAACGTGAGGCTGCTGTCACCGCTCTGCCACGGTCTGACCGAGACAGGCAGGGGCAGCACCAGGCGGAAAAACGAGTTAAAAATGAGCAAATGTTGGGTGATTTGCTGTGTGGAGCCATCCTGCAGGGCTGAGTTCTTTTTGCCTGGCTCTGACCCGGCTTTTTTGCTGGTGGTGGTTTCTCAGGAATGTCCAGTTTGGCTTTTTCTGTGCCCTCCTGTCTGAAGGTGCTGCTTGCTGCAAGCTCGGCCTTTCCCGAGCTTCTGAGCTCAAAGGAGAAGCTTCAAGCTTTTATTTCTGCTTGGAAATGCTCTGCCCCAGAGACCTCTGGTGTGTGGGTCTGGAGAGCTTCCTCTGCAGCTCCTCAGTGCAGCGTTGAGAGTGAACTCTGGGGAAATGGGGTGATATTTTCCAGCCTTTTTGAGGAAAACGATGTCCTGCTGTTTTTAACAAACGTGGGTGACGGATTCCCAACGCTGTGAGGGAAACGAGGCACGGAAAGGAACCAAAATATTCCTTTCTGGGGCCACTTTGGGAAGTCCAGACGGGCATCAGGAGAAAGCTCCTGGCAAGAAAGGAGGAGCTCCAGTGCTGGGAGAGGCAGGAATCTCCATCCCAGGGCAGGAATTTCTCCCCAATATCCCATCCAACCCTTCCCTGGGTCCTGTCCCTCCAGCCCTGGTGACTCTGAGGTTTCCCTGGGCTGGAGGGGAGCGTTGCACGCCTGGATCCCGCAGCCCCATCACTGCCTCTGTCACTCCATCATTTTGTCATCTTTGCTGATGTTGGTGATATTTCTGACTGACTCATTGGCATAGCAGACAGGTCATGGCTTTCCCTTGAATCCTTGCTGCTTGCCAAGGAATTTCTTATTGATTAGAAATCGTTTTTTGTGGGGAAAAAATGAAGGGATTTATCCCGGTGGCCGGAGGAAGCAGATCTTGTGCTGCTCCAGGCTCCTTCAGTGGTGTTCTTATCGTGGTAAAATAAATGAGTTTTTAAAATAAATGTAATGAATTTTGGCTTCTGGGCAGAGATCACCTTTGTTTTGAGATTTACCATAATTCTAAACTCAGTTTGTGGTGAGGATTTCCTGGGTTTGATGGGAAAAGCTGCTGGAAAAAGCTCAGGGATCTTTGCAAACTCAGCCCCTGCTCCTGCTGTGACCGTTTTTGTGTCACTCACACGTGGGCAAGAGGTTTGCAATTAAAAACTAGGGAAAAAAAAAAAGAAAATTTAGGAAAATGGGATTTTGCTTCTTTTCCCTGCCTGGTTCTACAGTGATGGGTTTGGAGGTGGCACCAGAGTCTGGGAGATGAGACTTTGAGTGGGAATATTGGTTTAATCCCCTCCCAGACATCCACGGATTGACTGAAAGTCTGGTTTCCCTCGTTATCCCGCGGGATTTCTGCAGCTCATCCCTCAGAACCCTCACAAAGGTCTGAAATCCAGGATTTTAGCGGTGCTGACCGCAGCCAAAACGATCAATTCCACCTTCCTCTCCCACAGAACATGCTAGAAAACCCCTTTTTCCCTCCACACGTGGAAGGGGTAATTACTGCAGCGACTCCAGCCTAATTTGAAGCGTTAGCTGTTAATTAAAACACCGCAGAGGTGTAGGGTTGTCTTTTGGTGTAACCAAAGCTCCCGTTCCACCTCCATTAATCACTTTACAGTTATTGTGCTGGGGAAGGGCAGGACAACTGAGATGTTGGATCAGCCTGGAGTAAACAAATTCCTGCCCATCCTGGCATCCCAAAAGCCCCGGCCACGCTCCCCGGGCGCTCCCCGCTCCTTTGTGATCCAATTCCCAACGATAATTAAATGTTAAATTGGTGCTGTCAGTGCTCTGTAAACCAAACCAGGTATCTGCCCTCTGCTGGAAACCGATCCTGAACTTCCACGGATGAATTAGCGTGCGTCATAATTAAATCATCGAGTCTTCCCTTTATAATTCGCTGGGAAACGGGAGATCTCTCCCATGGAAAAAGGATCAGCTTTCCTGACGAGCTAATTAAGCTGTCCACTCTGCTCCCTATTAAGCCAACAGCTGTGGAGCATCTTCTTCATCCCTTATTCCTGCTCATCTGAAATGTGTTCCCACTGTTGATTCATCCCCAGAGCTCATGGATTCCCATTGATAATCTCATTTTTTACATTCATTTTTTCCCCTTCTGCCTTCTTAAATTCTGATTTTTTCCCTCTAAAAATCTGGTGCCACTCCATTGCTTAAATATCCATCCAGGAGTTATTAAATTGAGGTGAAGTTTTTAGGGATTCCCAAGCCATTACCAAGAATTTGGAGGAGAAAGGATCAGCTCATGGATTCATGGATTCATCTCTATCAAAGTTCCCATTGAGAATCTCATTTTTTACATTCATTTTTTTCCCTTCTGCCTTCTTAAATTCTGGTTTTTTCCCCCTAAAAATCTGGTGCCACTCCATTCCTTAAATATCCATCCAGGAGTTACTGAATTAAGTTGAAATTTTTAGGGATTTCCAAGTTTAAGTATTTTAAGTATTAATATATTAAGTGTTAATATTAATTTATTAAATATTTATTATAATACTAATTAAAAGTATTAAGTATATTTAATTATTTTTAGTTATTTCCAAGCCATTACTAGAAATGTGGGGAGTGCTCAGGGTTATAAATAAGATTAAATGATGTTTTTCACCTCTTTGGGTGATTTTGCATGCAAAAAACCCCAAGTATTAAAGCTTTTCTTCTTCACTAATAATTGCTGGAGGTACAGAGAGGTAAAATATTGGAATTTTTTAAAGTTGCTGCCACATTTCTGACAGTGCTGCCATAAATCAGGGTGAGACAGTAAAACCAGTGAAGAGGAAAACTTTAATGGTTTTGTTTTTATGCAAAATTACATTGGATTTTGAGGAGGTTTTGGGGTTTTTTTCTTTTTAATCTACTTTTATTTTCTCACGTGGTCACGGTTAGAAATATTCAAGTCATTGTTAAATAGCCAATTATGGGTGTTTCTCCTCAGAAATTAAGATAAACTGCTGTTGAAATCCCCTGGAAAATTATTTTGGGTACATGTGAGCATCAGCAATAATTTTTTCATGCCCCCTCTAACCATAAAATAAATGCAGAAATTGAATTTTACTGATTTTTTCTGTGGCTCCTTAAGTTCTGAGAAAGAATTGGCCATAATCTGTTTTAATTTGATTTAATTGGTGCAGCTGCTTGTCTCCGAAAATACCCACAAGACTGGCAGATTGGTGAGATAATCCTGATTTTCCATGAAAATTCGGAATTAGCGGTGATCATCTTAATTAATTCCATTGGAATTAAAATGAGAAAATGGAAAAATTCAAGGTTGGACTCAAAGATTTAAGGTTGGACTTAATTTTGGGGGTCTTTTCCAACCAAAATGATTTGGTTAAATTCCCATTTATATTTTATTTTTCTGCTGTATCAATGTTTCCATGTATGTATTTTTTATAAAAAATAAAGATACAAACCCTGATGAGTGGTTCCCTTGTAAATATATTTTTCATCCCTTTTTTCCCCTCAGTTTTCCTTTAGAAATGCTGGATAAAATTGGCTTTATGCAAAATTTAGGAGGGGAAAACTCATTTTTCTGTGAAATGAGCGTATTTATCTTGCACATCCTCACAGAGGGAATTTTATCTCATCTCAAATTATCAAATTTTTTCCTCACCCAGGGCTTACCATGTCCGTAGTGGAAAAATCCTGGCAGTGAAGGTAAGAAATTCCAGATATTTTATTTTTTTTCCAGCTTTTTCTGCCCTTGCTTTCTTTCCCTTCCCTTTGATTTTTTTGCTCTCAATTTGATTTAGTGCATTAATTTATTTTTTTCCAGGAAATTTAATTATTCCTTTATTTATTCCTTTATTTATTCCTTTATTTATTCCCAGGAAAACCCCAGCCTGTAAATTTGGTCATTCCCAATAAGCTCAGATTTCCCAAAATTCAGGATTTTTCCACAAGGAATTGCCTGAAAATTCCACATTTTGGTGTCTCTGTGGATGTTTCCAAGGGCTCCTTGTTTGATTAAATTTGGAGTTTGTAGAATTTTATGGTCAAAAGAAATCCCAGTTTTCTCTGAAATTCACTCAATTCTGGCATAAAATACCAACAACAGCGCGGCAGCTCTTGGCTGCAATTTGTTAATTAAATTAGAAAATTTGTAAATGAAATTATTAATGGTTCATCTGCACAAAAATAAGCCAAAAAATGGAATTTTTCAATGTGTTAGATTTTTTTTTTCAATTTTTTTTAAGTGGAGATTTGGAAAAAGAAATTGTTGCGTTCATGCAATTCCAATTAATAATTCCAATTGGTGATCAAAAAAAAGAGAAAAAAGGTAAATTTTAAAATGTAGTTTATGGAATAATTACTTAAAAATCTGGGCAAATAAATGGGGTTTTAATTAATTTTTCCTGTCCTTTAATCCTTAAATTCTGGGCTAATTGAGATAAAGAGTGGGAGAGGAGGAGTGGTCAAAGCAGGATTGAAATGTAATTTAAAAAGGAAAGGTTATATAGGATTTAAATGAAATATTTCCATTTATTGAGCAAAATTTGTGTGGTTTGACCTCAGATTTGGGATCAGCTTTTGGCTCCAGAATTTATTAAAATTATTAATTAAATTTATTAAAAGGAGTTTTTAATGTGTTATTACACAGGAATTCTCTGTGTTCTGATGGGCACAACCGGACGGAAAACTAAACAATAAATGGGATTTTTTTAATCACAATTAAAACTTTTATTGTTTATCATTGATTAACTTTCATTATTATTATTACAATTTAAAACTTTATTACAATTTAAAACTTTATTACAATTTAAAACTTTAAATGTGGATCTAAAAAAGCTCCAGTGCTCCCTCAAATTGGCTTTTCTGAGCTCCATCCGTGACCTTAAGGAGCGCCAGGAAGTTCTGGGAATTCTGGGAATTCAGGAAGTTTTGGGAATTCTGGGAATTCAGGAAGTTCTGGGAATTCTGGGAATTCAGGAAGTTCTGGGAATTCTGGGAAAATATAATATAATATAATATAATATA